>NC_030429.2:20475085-20775085 GCF_001660625.3 Ictalurus punctatus
TAATAATGTATTGCAACGTCATTATTTACACTATAACATGAAGGGCACGAGGAGATGATGCTATACTGTCATATCATCACGCCGCTTCCGATATTTAGGCTTATGCTGTGTTCATGGTGCCTTCAAATAAAATGGTTTCCCACTTCAACACGTTTATGGATGTCTCCACGGAAGTGTCTTGTGTCAGAGCACGTAAAGCTCGTAAAAAGCTACTTTGACTGCACCTTTACGGTTACAGGCCCGAGTGTCTACTGGAACTGATTTACGATAACGAACTTACGCAATATTCTGGACTGAAACTGCAGCGGAGCAACAACAGCGGATAATATCGAGTAGCGCTAACGCAAAGCTAGCCCAATAACGTTAGTGAGAACATCTTCAAAACAGAGACTAGTGTGGTGAGTGTAATAGATTTAACGAAGTACTGCGTGTGTATATTAACTGATCTAAAGCCAAGACTGATATACAGTCATTTCAAAGTAGAGAAGGTGGACTTTACACTGTTCAGTGTGAGCAGCCATGTTGATTCGACTTCACTCCGTACACGAGGAAGGGACTTGAAGTTGAGAAGACTACACCAAGCCGACGAGTTAAAGTGCACCTATTATGGTTTTTCAGATATTACCTTACATGTAGTGTGTCATATAGCGAGCTGTTTGTGAATGTAAAAACATCTGCAAAGCATCAAAGATCAAAGCGCACGACAAACGGACTCATTGACTCCCAAAAGAAGGAACCGATTCTGAACAGCTGAAACGAGTCGTTAGTGATTCCAGACTTACTTCCTGTACTAACCAACGTAGCTTGTAACGAAAAAACCCCGCCTCTGGTCTTCATCGGCTGCTCGCTGACAGACGGAGCTGAAACTCGTTACGGCAGTGGGCGTTTCCTTTTTGAAACACGCTGACAGCGGTAGACCCATCACAACAGACTGACACATCTGACCAATCAGAGCAGAGTATACTCTCTGAAAGGAGGAGTTCAGAATGAATCCTTTAGAACGAATCATTTAACGAGTCGTTTTTGACAAGGTAGTGGGGGGGGGGGGGGGGGGTTTAATGCTGAGATTTAAATTATGAGCACGTTAAAGTGTTTTTTGCCCTTGTATGCATGGGAATCTAGTGTATGAGACCTTTAAAACAAAATTAGTCACGATTCAAAACCATAATAGGTGCGCTTTAAAACTTCAAATTGAGGCAGTGTTTTCTGTGACTTTTACTGGTTGTAGGCGAGGGATTACAAGTTACTTTGCCGCGAACGCAGCGTTAATTTTCCATTTTGAAGATGAAACCTTCAGAGTTAAGATCTTTATGAGTCACTGTATAATTTTTACTTAACGTTGGCTTTTCATACCTTCTAAAATTTCCACGATCGGCCTTTAAGCCGCACCGTTTACAAAGATGCTTCAGAAGCCATGTTTTAATACTCGACTCTCCACAAATGACGTCCCTTGGGCTTGAGAAGTCCTTGAAAGTCACGGGCGAAAATTTTAACTTGCTTTTTCATCCTGTACCTTCTAAACTCACCATGACCAGGGTTCTCACTACAGTATTTACAAAAGGGCTTCAAAATAAAATGACAGGATTTTCAAGGACAGTTAGTAAACAGCGTTCTTTAATTCAAGTACTTCTCAGCAAGACAGACAGAGCTAGGTTCCAGGTTTGTCCTTTACTTAAAACCCTTTAAGCACTTTGTACACACCAAATATCTAAATCTAGCAAAACATAAATAAAACTCTGAAAAGGTGGATGCAAAGTTATTCTTGTGGGATCAGAATGGTTACATAAGATATGTCTAAGCCTGAAGCAACACTTAAGAAGCAAAGCACTGCCAGTTTATACATAGTCCTACACAAACCGCTCGGTCACAGCTTTCCAAGCCGGGTGATTTAGTAACACATTCATTTTACAGTTCGAGTTTGACACAGCAACCGTACGACGGAGCGATACGCCTCAACGGCAACCTTTTAAACCGAACCGGTAGCTGATGCCAGAAATCCGGTGCACATTAAACCGCTTTTAATTGTACGGCCAAACAGTTTCCCAGTTGTCTGTCTTTTGTCCTGTCCCACCCTAAAGGCAGTTAGTCTTCAGATAAAGAGGCATTCCTGTTCTCTCAGCTGCTCCGATTTCTCACGCTGTCTCGCTGAGGTCTACCCGCGAGTCAAAACACAGAAACGTCGACGAGGTGCATTGCGAAAGAACACGCACGTCAAGGTGAATCGGTCGGATAAACAAAAAACGGCCGCCATAGTGTAACAGAGCATTGTTTTAAATACATAAAAACATGCGTAAAGCATGCTTCTCTACGCGTAATATCACCACGCCTCTAACGAAAGCCTAGCACAGGAGGCATAAGAGGAAAAAAAAAACCAAAAAAACAACAACAACGTTCTACAGTTTTACTACACGCACTAACCGTGTATAAAGCGCCTTTTATTGTTCCAAAAAAAAAAAAAAGCGCTTATACATGGATGGAGCAATGATTATAGACTTCTCACTAAAGGAGGAATTTTGGCCCGGTTCTCCATACAGAAAAGTGCCGAAGTTTTTCAAACTGTTTATTTCAGGCTTTGCCACAGTAGCTCGAATGGGTCCAGGTTTCAATAAACCTTTTTTTTCTCTCCCAGAAAACAGTTTCTTCTTCCTGCTCTGTTCAACAATGACGTCTTTATGTTCCTGAATCATTTTAAAAGCACCAAACGGCAGGTCCAAAAAGTATGCGAATGGTCAAAAAATAAAAAATAAAAAAAATCTCAGATACAGTGCAAGTACTTTCGCATTTGTGGGAGTTGATTGTAAAAATAAATAAATAAATAAATAAATAAATAAATAAATAAATAATAATTCAGCCAGACATTACAAGTACTGAGTACTAAAAAAAGACCTCTCAACAGTGTCAAAACATAGCGTTTGCAGTAGAGCCAGTCAGTCTTGAAAGAGAAGCACAATCTTCCACCTCCTTCCTCCACTGCACCAAAATCCACTTGGGTGCCAGCCAGATAGCAGCAGGATAACAAAATGTCAGTGTGAGAGCGAGTGACTTAGCAGACCTTATCCTCACATCACCTTGCTGCACTCAACAGCAGAACAGAAATCTGCACCAGGCAATTTATCTTCTGGAAGCTTCGCTGGCTAAACACGAGCCGTAATGCCACCGGATGCCAAAATGAGTTAATTGACCCATCGAATCTGGGAACTCAGTGATGCAAATGTTTTGTGCGTTGAATGTTTCAGTACATGAGAGGCAACTTACAATGGCAGTTTCTCAAACCAGGGAATAAATGCTTTCTAACGTTCAGACTGCCAAAGCCAGACCATTTTCCACATTTATTTTTCATTAGGTGGAGACTAAAGTGTACATATTCTCAGGAATACATGGCCTTCCAGAATCACTGACATAAATTTCATAAAACTGCACAAAAAAAAAAAAACCTGTTGGATAACATAAACCTTACACACAATTTAAATCTTCCACTCAGACGATAGGAGACACCTGACCATTACGCCCATTAGTGGTTCTTCCCCAAACCATTTCCACAGAATTGGAAGCACAATGCTGTATAGAATATCTTTGTACATGATGTAGCTTTACAACTTCTCTTCACTGGAACAAAGAGGTCCAAACCTGAGCTCCAAGAAGACAGGGTTGAGGAAGGTGGAAGAACTCGAGTGACCTTACACAGAGCCCTGACCTCAGCGCAACTGAACACCCTTGGGATGAACTGGAACGCCGACCGCACCCCAGACCTCCTCACGCAATAACCGCCATCGGTGCATGACCTCACGAAGGCTCTTGTGGCTGACGCATGACAAATCCCCAAATCTAGCCTTCCCACAAGAGTGGATATTTTAACACCAAACGGGGACTAAACCTTGAACGGGATGTTCAACAGAGACATATGATTAGCGTCCATACTTTTGGCCACACACCTTGACACCACTATGGGTTATTTTAAATGGACGCTTTATTTATTTATTTATTTATTTTAAAAAGTCATTTTTGCTCTCAGTTACCTTTAACCATGACCTATTTCCCTGGTGTATAAATACTAACTCACTTTATCATCCGTCATCGTGGGAAAAACCAAAGAACTTTCAACTCAAAAGACATCAACGGTTGAAATCAGCTCTTGGATAAAAATATACATAAAGTTTCTGACACATAGGTGATACTTTGGCATTGCTCCCATTGATAACCGGCCAAGTATTAAAAAACAAACACGTCCTTTCTGAGAAATTTACGTACCTTGTTTCTAATTTGGCAGTGACACGAACCATTCTCTTCTCCTTCGAACACTTGGATGATAATTACCATACAAATCTGATTGCTAGCCAGTTGGAAAGGAGCAGACAAATTGCCACATTAGCAGTCAGTCTGTGTACAGGTACGGTCTGTCAGACGAGCTCCGAATATTGGCATGCTCTCATTTTCTGAGCACTCAATGCAGCACATGGCGATATCCATCGATATCCGTCTGTGAGTGGACAGTCCGCGGGAATAAATCAATGTCGCTTATAAAAGAGTAACCTGGACAGTTCTACCTAACTGGTGTATTAAACTAAATAGTTGCTGGCTTGATTCCTTTGATAGTTTGCACTTATTGAGCGCAAAATACGTCCACTTGTTGGATCGCCTGCTTTAATAAAGCAAGGCAACATGTGTTCCAGAGGCAGAATATGGACAACAGTAAAAGTTTTTAGTTTTTATTTTAAATCGATATTGTTTTGCAATGATATGTAGTGACGCTTATCGCTCTTTGGGCCTCTTCACGGGAAACGAAAACAGAAGTAAAACAGCAAGTATATCACCAACCGTCTGGATTTATCTGTGGCTTTAATGCGTTATGGTAACGTGTAAACCTCTGTGCACACTCTCAGCGAGTTCATATCCTCACATGCTTTTTTTAATAATCACTACTACGCTGATGGCACCCAATTCATGCTTTCCTTTCCTCCCTCAGACACTCGTGCCTCTGCCCGGATCTCAGAAGGTTCAGCAGACATCGACATGGATGGCAGCTCATCAGCAGAAACTAAATGATGACCGACAAGACGGAGATGTTGTAAACGACTCCATGTCAAGATCCTGTGATCTCCCTGGAGAACCTATGGATCACACCTTCTGACAACGAGGCCGCTCAGTTGCTCGTTCAGTCCCTTTTCATCTCGGGATTGGACTGCTGCAACTCGCTCCTTGAGGGTCTTCCCCCGTGTGCCATCCACCCTTGCATCTGATCCAGAATGCAGATGCACGGCTTGTTTTCAATCTCCACAAGTTCTCCCAGACCAAGCCATTGAAGCGTTCTCTCCACAAGTTTCCTGGAGCTGCCCGGATCAGATTTAAAACACAGATGCTTGGCTATAAATCTAAAAACAGACCAGCCCCCACCTACCTGAAGGCACTTTTCAAACATCGCTCTGCACCATGTTCCATCTGAGCCTCTAGGACGGCTCGGCTGTATCCACCATCCCCCAGAAGATACACGAGAGACATGCGTCGAGACTTTTCAATGGCCTGGCAACCAGGTAGTGGAATGAACTTCCCCTGAGTCACTGATTGTTGAAGGCTGAAAATCCATCTCTTCACCAAGTACTTAAATATGAGCACCAATTTAAAAACAGGCCTTAACATGGTTTTGTTGATGTACCAGCTCTCTTCTCTAACAGGCTTTTAGCTTGATAGTGTTATTAGACCCTGACCTATTTGATCTGGCATTGGGAATATGTTTTTGATAGAGGCTACAAAGCACTTTTGGAAATTGCCTGCCAATTACTATAAATACAGGACTATCTGTACTGCGTTTAAACGCCTGCATTTGTTACCAAGCGTGCACATGAAATGAGAAGTTGTTCTCTGAAGGTTGCCGAGTGGTGTCTAGTGACGGTCACAAGTAATCAACTAATGGATTATTACTACTATAAGACTCCTAATCAATTACAAACAATACTACCATGAAATACACACAAGAAGTACAAGGTAGCTCCATATGTCCATGTTAAGCACATCTGGTATCTTTGGACAGTCCGTACATGATCGTGCACAGTATTTTTGTGATCGTTTCAGCCAAAAATTCTCGGTTTTACTGCGTTTTTTTTTTCTCTCTCTAAATTTGCGATGCAACTTGCAGAGTTTTTTGTGTTTTTACTGCGGAAAACTACACGGATTGGCAGCTGCACAAAATTGCTCTGCACGATCTTTCGCAGTGATGTTTGTTGGTAAATGAGACCTTTTAGCTGTTCTCATGTTCCACGCATGTGAATCGAAGACGGTGTTAGCCGAATATGTGCGTCGTGAAGACGTCGCAATGTTTCGGGACACGTCGTCGCGTCTTGGGGTGAAATCTGAATTTTTCCATTTTGAAAACTGCCAGCTCCTCCGAATATTACGGAGTTTGCTCGCTTTTTCGTTAATTTCTGCGATCGCAAAAAAAATCCCGGCGGGACTGGGTACAGGGTAATTAATTAGGAGTCACTTGGCAACGCAAACAGTCACAACATATGAGATCACAGGCTTGTTACGGTGCCATGATTTGCCACACTGTATATTTTCTAAACCCTTGGTTCTGTACCTTCAGATCCCTTTTAAAACTACGCAAACTGAAAAAGTCCCAATTATGACTATCAGAAAAAAACGAACCATATAGAGACCAGTGTCAAGATGTTGTGTAAATACGTAGCGTAGTTGATTTTATAAAGATTTCCACTCTATTCCTACGCAAGATTTCTACACTATTACTGCACATTACGGCATTTACAACTTCCAGATATCGCGTTTCAGAATGGAAATTATTAACCTGCTTATCATTTAAAGTGTACTTACGAGCCACAGTAGAAAGTGTGTCCGCGGACCTAATGGATGCAATTTGCTCGTTAGATTCTGCACAAGATTAGAAATAGTCTCTTATGATGGGCAACATTATGATTTGAAAGTCTTCTTGAAAATGTCATAATTGAGTCAAGTGTAGTTAGCAGTTCAAAACAGTGATGTGATAACGGTCAGGAATCCAGAGTCTCTTGAAAGACAACAGATCAGCAAACACTAGCCTTTTTATTTCTATTCAAGTTGAACATTCACAGCACCGATGGGAACACACTCTGTATGGGTGATATTTGATGGCCCCAGGTTCTGTTACAGCAGCAGACACTATCCAGACACTATTAGTAATTAACAATTGTAGCATTTTCTACAACTTATAAGTGTTCAGGAAATGCCATCATTTGCCGCATTACACTCAGGCTTGATGCTTTGGACATAAAGTGTAAGTAAAAATTGAGCCACTGAAGCTTCAACAGAGAAATGAGGTTATGTCTCAATTGCGTTATGGCGCAACAATTTTGTATAACAAATAAGGAAAATGAGGCAGCTGAGTAGCGTGACATTAAAAAATATATATTTTTAGAAAACGCACCCTATCATGGGTACATTGTAAGACCGAAAACCTGACAATGCCACAGCCACTGATGGCCGAGAGTCCAAGAAAGCAAAAAATGGCCATATTCTCTGGGGGGTGGAAGTAATGGCATTACGTTCTCCGGTCAATCAGAGCAATCATTGGTGTCTGTGAGCTCATGTATCCAGAAGTGTTTTTCACTGCCCTTTGTTCAAGATGCAAAAGCTGGATTCACTTTACCTGGGTGGTAGCTGTCTTGTAGTAAGGCAGAGCTAGTTAGTGGGTGCGAATTGTTAAGTGACCACACGATCATCTTAAGTAATGCTTTACCCTCATGATGGAGCCGGAGCATATCTCAGGAACAGTGAAATACCCTGGATAGGATGCTAGTTCACCACTGCAGGGCACCATACATATACATATTCACACCTAGGGGCAATTTAGGCCAGAAATTCCACCTACTGGCATGTTTTTAGGAGGAAACTAGACAACCCAGCTTATTGGTCATCTTGTTTGCCTTGCACCTCTGAGGGTTGGTGGCTCCAATCACACCTCCACCATGTGTGCGTGGAGTTCGCACGTTCTCCCCGTGCTTTAGGGGTTTCCTTCGGGTTTTCCGGTTTCCTCCCCCAGTCCAAAGACATACATTGTAGGCTGACTGGCAATTACAAAATTGTCCGTAGTGTGTGCGAGTGTGCCCTGCGATGGGTCGGTACCACATCCAGGGTGTCCCCTGCCCGAAGATCTCTAGGATATGCTTCAGGCTGCCCCGCGAGACTCTGTGTAGGATAAGCCGTAAGGAAAACGGATGGATGGATGGATGGATGGATGGACTAATGGAGGACTCTGGGGAAAGAATATGCACTGAAACGCCACACAGATATTAACCTAAGCTCTAGAGATGCAAGAGCTCTGGAGCTTGAACTGGGGCACTGCACCACCATGCTCCCCTAGCAATAACCAAAATAATAATAATAACCTGGGGAAAAAAAACTCCACAGCTGCTAACTACTGACCACGCAATCCACACTTCTAACCAACTGTACCGTCTTTCTCTTCAAATTAACTTGAAACCTAACCAAGTCTTGCCACTTAAAGCTTATAAATCAGCCGGTCCCTGGCATCTCTAAGGTCGATAACGGGAAGTCTTTTCTATTAATTAAGGCTGTAAATCCGTCCAAATGATGATTATTATTTAATCTACTGCAGTATTAGGACTCCGAAGTGGAGATGATGTGAGGAATGAAAACCTGAATCCACATCACATGGATCAAGCTGTTCAGGTAAATGACAAATGGGACTGATTTTCAGAAGGGGGGGAGGGGGGATCATATTGGAAGGGGAAAAATAAAGAAAGAAAGAAGAAAAAAAAAACAACAACAGGAGAGAAAACATTTAACCAGCCATTATTGTTGTTTGCTTCGAAGCGAGACAATTAAGCTTTGTCTGTCTTCCCTGGAGTGCTTTGTGAGAGATGCATGCGGCTTTGCTCTGTGGGCCTTGTTAGCTCGCATGACTCCATAGAAGGGCACGCTAGTTAGCTGGCTAAGCTCAGAGCTTGAACTCACAGGGGTCAATTAAAAAAAAAAACACAACAACAACATCGTGATAAAAATTAAAAAGAAGTAGTGGTAGAATAGTAGTCGTGTTTCCGCTCATACGCTGCGAGAATTTCGTCCGAGGTTTCGTCTCAGAGACTTTGTGTAGTACAGCAAGTGTAGTAGTGTTTCTCTGCAAATCACTGCATGCCTCTTTGATAGCTAAACTGACTAGACAAGCACTCTTACACAGCGGTCGCTGGCTCTGCTGCCTTAGCAAAGCTAGCTGGCTAACACAGTCATAAAGAAATGTGACAAAGCGAAGGGCATGGCGGTTTAGTGCAACAGCTCTCACACACTGTTTATCACATAAACATGGCTTATATCGTGGCTAACACGGACCTGGACACCACCATAGGCACCTAGTATGCCTTTTGTTTTTTGTTTTTTTTCTTCCTTCCTCTGCAGCCAGTCCACAGATAAACCCCCAAACACACACGCAATGACATTAAAGACATCCAACAAATAGCATATGAGAAGCAAGTATAAGTCAAAACAGCTGCGCCCAGACGCACAACGTTGGACTTTGTTTGTTTTGCTTTGTTTTGTTGTGTGTGTGTGTGTGTGTGTGTGTGTGTGTGTGTGTGTGTGTGTGTGTGTGTAAAACTAAAAACTCCCCCAGTTTCCCCTTTCGAAGCAAATGATTTTCGGCGATGCAAAACATATGCAGAGTTAACCGCTGGGAGAACTGTATTTGCTGAGGCTAGCTAGCCTGCTACAGCGCTAATCTGGGCTAGCTGGTTAGCTGAGAACTGCTACTCGGTGTAAACCGTGCCGTGTTTAAAAGTGGGCAAAGAAATTCCTGCACTAGAGATGATGAAATCATAGCTGCTTACCCCGAGTGAGGTGTCCCCGATCCGACCGAGGGTTGCAAGGTTATGTGCACTCCATAGATCCCTAATGGTACGGGCAAAACGGGAGAAGAAAACGAGCCGGGAATCGTTGGGTTTCACAAACACACACACACACACACACAGGGAGAGAGAGAGAGAGCGAGAGAGAGAGAGAGAGAGAGAGAGAGCGCGAGGGCGCGCGCGCGCGAGAGAGAGAGAGAGAGAGAGAGAGATCCGGAGAGGCAGCGGAAAGGCCAGCTCAGCGGAATCCGGCCATCACGCACTCAGAGCCCGCTGTTAGAGCACAGCGCAGCGCCGCCCGGACATTTCACTTCATTCCTCTTCCTCAGCTCCGAGTCCTCACTCCTGAGTCCCCAAAAACCAGCTGCAGCTGCTCGCCTCCTCAGATCTCGAGGGGGATAAATTCCGGCGATCTTTAGCTTTTCATGTCTTTAATGTTTAATGGCTGTTTGTTGCCCAGCAAAGCCGACAGACAGATTGATACAATGTCACCAACAAGGAGCTGATAGAGCTGCTGCAAAGCCCAGTGTGTAACTCCTCCACTCGGGGAGTGTGTGTGTGTGTGTGTGTATGTGTGTGTGTGTGTGTCGTTTTCATTTCTTGGTGATAGGGATACACAAGACAGTTTTGATTTTGTGGGAACATTTTTTTTGGCTGGTCCCCATAATGAGAACTTTCATTTTTAGTTACATTTAGTTAAATGAATAACTATGCCAATGGAAGGTCCTCATTAGGCTAGTAAGACGTGTGTGTGTGTTTTCAGGTCTTGCTTGGGACCAAATTTCCCCACAAGGATTGGAAAATTTGACAGTTTCGATTTTGTGGGGACATTTAGCTGGTCCCCACAAGCAACTTTTTATTTTTATTTTATTTATTTTTTTAAACTAAAACTGTAGGTTAAACTGTAGGTTTCATTTGATTAAAACAAGCCTTTGGTTACTTAGGTTATGACTAGGGTCAGATTTAGGTGTTAGTATAGCATACTATAGTTACATTAATGATTACATCAATGGAAGGTCCTCACAAGGTTAGCAAGACAAACGTGTGTACATGTCTGGGCATGTATTTATATCTTGGTGGGGAACAAATGTCCCCACAAGGATGACTTTTGAACAGGTTTGATTTTGTAGGCACATTTGGCTGGTCATCATGAGAAAAATGTAAGAAAAATAATTGAAAAACTGAAGCTTTTATTATAATGTAATTTGTTTATGGTTATGGTTAGATTTAGGTGTAGGTACAGCATTCTTTAGTTATATTAATCATTTGTCCATGGAAGGTCCTCTCAAGGCTAGTAAAACGTGTGTGTGTGTGTGTGTGCAAAATTAATGCAAAGGGTTACACATGGATGGTTGAGTGCTCAATTTTCTTCGTCCAAAAGCACATACTGCCACACTAAATAATAATAATACATCTCAATTGTCAAAACAACCAAAAATTTCCATCATAATAAGCTTGGTAACATAAGTACCATGTGGTAATTTTTCCTGCATCCAGAATCGGATGTTGTGGTATCGTAGCCTACGTACAGTTGTAACATCATGAAATTTGTAACATCTCATTAAAAATGTCATAAATATTAAATCTTGAAGCTTGAAATTACTATAACCACAGTAAAATGATTCTGTGGAAATTTTCATGAGCATAAATCAACTATACACATCTCCGCTACGTATATATCAATGAAAGTGTTTTTGTCATTTAAATTTTTTTTAGATTCCTACATTCTTTTTTAGATCTTTTCTGGTCACCATTTCCTTTTTTGTTTTTTTTTTTGTTTTGTTTTGTTTTTTTTACCTTGTTTTATATTTAGATATCTCCTTCTGTGTACTTGACACTGAAATAAAGTATGTATTAAAAGTATTGCTGCTCTCTGTCTACTCTAATAATATTATTACACACTCGGTTTGGTTAGTTTTGAATGCATTGCATTTTCGTAAAACAAGGAAATAAATTTAGAGATTAGATTTATAGAGTCAACATAAACTTAAGTATTGTATGTCCAGGTCATGAATGCTGAAATATATTAGCATTAAGATAAGCACAACTGTTTAATGTGATGCTTTATATATCCTCTAATATACAGAGTCAATTTGTTACCCATTAAATGATAAACTAAATCAATTTTCAGTTCCATTTCCGCCCTATTTACCAGCTTGTGCTGATGCCAGATTTAATGTCATAATAATATCAAGGAAGCTATTTATTATATAGCTAGATCAGAAGGTCATTGTCAAGCTTTGAGGGAGCTAAACATGTTTTATTCCATATGGTTATGTTACTCATCAGAGTGAGTGTCAGGAGGTCTTTGTACTTGTAGGTGAAATCAGCTTGCAGTTGCAGGTGAAGCAAAAGAGCCAGTCGTTATGACAAGCAAACATGTCATACTATTTGTCATACACTGGGAGAAGATAAACTCTAGTGTTTACTCTGCTTTTGTGCTGAGGAAGCTGAGGGGACTCATTCTGAGATGGTTGCCTGGGAAACCAGGGTATGCTAATGTTGACTTGGTATGGAGGGAGAAAGAGACAGAGAGCGCGCGCGAGAGAGAGAGAGAGAGAGAGAGAGAATGAGAGAAATATAGAGTGCGTCTCTGTACGATTCAGAGACCAAGAGGCCAGGGGAAACTGAATTAATGAGCTAATTTTCACACTGGGAGGGTGGCAATCAGGTCCACCACTTTATCTTCTCATTGCCTCTACACTTTCACACTGAGTTAACCACTCAGTCATACAGAACCTGCTCTGTTTTCCTATAATCATTTTCCTACTGTGCTATAAGCATCAGCGATGAAAGCAACAGATAAATAACATTCAGCTCGAAGCAATCACTCCTTGACCCACAAGTCTGAATGAAAACACATACGAGGCTCAGCATGGATTAGTCCTATCAGCTACAGATGTGTTGTTTATACCGTCTCGACTTTGTCGGTTGTGGACACCCTTCAAACAGCAGTGTAGTGTATGTGAAGCAAATGAATTAGTCTGTTGATTAGACAAATAGGTTAAATGACCTGCATTTGTCAGCAACATATGCGCCCTCATTCTTTTGATTTTTCATAAACAACTGACATATGGGCTTGATTCATAGTAGCGTTGTCTCTAACCTAAGGCTCTGACACCGTCAACCCCACAGACGAGGAGAAAACATCGAATAAATCACATCTATAGAAGAAACATTCTCCAAAATCAATGAGTGTGCTTCCTCATTTTTCTTCTCTGTCGTTCCGATTGCATTTTTAATTATGGCGTGTGTCACGGCCAGGCAACTGAGACACGATTTACATTTTCATTTTTGTTTCCTTGGTCAGGCACTTGCTATGCTAATTAATCAGTAATTGTAATGAGCTGTAGGAGGATAAATTCAGAAAGACTAATGAAGTGGGACAAAGGGGGGGACACTGGCTCTCGAGTTCTCCCTGCCTTTTGTGCCATCTGCAGATGCATTCTCATGGTAAACCAGTTCATTTCATGCTGGACTCCTTTTCTATGGCACATATACATTGCAGATGTTCTATTCTGTCATCCCACTCCAGCATAATTTGACAGGGAAGCACAACAAAAGCTGTGACGGCATATTCTGCATGTTATTTCCAACCATAGAGCTTAAGGATAAAAAAAAAAAAGCCGATCAAAAAGAAGCTTTGACAAACCTCCCATTACATTCAAATTACTCCCTGTGGTGCCACGCAGGGTGTGCTGACTTGAAATTATGCCATATTATATTTTAGGTACAAACAGGTGTAGTTACGGAATGTGCTGTTATATTTGTTGTGTGCATATAATTAGATTAAGTTTATTGTGTCATGAAAAAAAAAAGGCTCCACACAGACAAACATGAACACTGGGTGTTGATATAATGCATTTTCAGTGGTGATATAGACCGGCAAATATTAGAATCATCATGAAGATTATGAAAGCAATCATTAGAAGTAATTTGGTTTTCAAATGCTCCTCCTCCAGCTCTTCTCTTGTTGAAAGTTGTACTCGTGTAAAAGGCTATAAATGAAATTTACATTCAAACAGATTCCCATTAGTGGAGTAATTCTACACTGTAAGTATTTTTTATCTTATATTATCTCAGTAATGGGAATAAATTCTTAATGGGGTTGTTCAAGCCACTGTAAGCATTGTGTCTCATATTTCTCATAGCTAACTTTAAAAAAAAAAATAAAGATCAACGTTTATTGGTTAGTTTTAAACAGTGTTTATTATAATGACCAGTATTCATCTGTTCCTTTATCAATCTCTAGCCTTTTCATGGAGTATAAATTATTAAATAGTAAGTTGCATCACTCGATGCATATTAGTTGTAAAATAAAACCCTTGATTATAATAATACCACTTTACCCAATCTGTACTATCTCACTGTTCTGACACCATTTCATATTCTCAGTAAGAAGTGGCCATTACATGCCAAGCCTAAAGCATACAGTACAGTAAAGAAAGCAGAGCTTCTCCTCATTCATCATCCTTTTATAATTGCCCTTTAATAAATGCCCATGGAAGCTTTGTAAACGCTAAGTGCTTAAATGGAGGACTTTCTTTTAGTGTGCACATTGATGAAGGCCAGAGCATGCGTATTTCTTCTTTAGCACTGTGAGAAAGGAAAGGACTCTGGCACTTATTTTCTTGATTTATTCACTTGACCTTATTAGAAATCATCTAGCATTGGAAAGGGCAGAAGCTGATATGGGACCAGGTTACACATATTCACATCCTAGTCATCACTCTTAAGAGGTAATGGGAAAGCCAGTCCGAGATCATTAAATGCATGGCATTGTTGATATTCATTTCTTTCTGACTGAAAGGTGAAGTGTAACATGTGAGGTTTCACCCTGAGGCAGGAAGTCGCTGTTGGATAAACTTCCTGTGGTATGTTTGTAAATTGTAGTCACTTGACCAGTCATCACTGACAGGCAAGAGTGGTGACAGATTAGGTCACCAACTTGACAAAGAGTACTGAAAGAACACAAACACACACCACGCCACACACGGTATATGAGTTTGTAGTTTATCAGGCTTAAAACTGTCTTCAAATAGATAAGAAAGACCTTTAAGGCCGTAGCTTTGTTACGCTGATGAGATTTTATGCCGGAATTGACTACATGAGAGGGTTGACGTATGGAATCAGTGACATTTTGAAATAATTAATGGCTTGAGTATAACCTTTAACTTGTTACAGTTATGCAATATTGGTTGTTATGTAGTGTAACAGATTGTTGCCCATTGCAGTTGGTTGACCAAAGGGCAAAACTGGTCTGAAGCCTCCACAAATAAAACCATTGTGTTGTATATATTAATCAGATGGTCACACACAAACAGGATACATTTACACAAGAAATGGCTCCTTTAATAGCTATTAAAGTTTGAACACTTGTTAATCCCAGACTCATAATCCTTATATTGACAGTGGCTGTGGTCTGGTCAGATTTAATGTGCACTGGTTGTAGCCAGTGTGAGAATTATAAATTGACTTTTGGCGGGGGGGGGGGGGGGGGGGGGGGGGGGGGGGGTTCATGTTGCCCAGATTAACTAGTTTGTGTAATGCAGAGGTGCGCCTCAGTGCTGTATCCTTAAAACATCACATGAACACAACACCTTCAATGCTATAATTCATACACTGCTGTTCAGCTTTATGTGACGATTAGCTCCATGAATGCCTTTAAAAAGTAGTATGTACTTTCTGAACCACTCCTCAACTTACTTGTCTTTTCTTGCCAGTAAAAACTGCTTTATGTCTGTTCCCTTTCTCTTACTCATGACATCACCAGTGTTAAATGAAATCTGAGTGCAAAAAAAAGCCTCTGTTATTTATCTGTGAAAAGGTCACTGCATTAAGTTTCAGTTTATTACCAACCTAAACTATACACGGGTAAAACAGACATTAGTGAGTCGTGACAAAAGGGTTGAGTCTTTCACAATGGTATGGTATTGGTAGCGAACAATTTCGGAAAAGAAGAACAAGAAGAATATGTTTAAAATCTCAAAATTCTGTCAAAATTATATTGAAGTGATTCCTAACATTTTCACCACTCGAGACTTAAAGTACAATCAAGTCAAGACAATAGGTAAACTTCATCTTAATCATTTCACCGTAAACATTTTGTTTTGATGAACTGTGCGGAACATTTGTGCTTGAGATGCAACTATAGTTAGATTGCAACGTTTATTTTCCAAGAAAAAGTGTCTTTCAAACACTTACGTATCTCCTGTGCTATCTCCATTGCATTCAGCTGAATTTCCCACATTTATCGGACATCTTGTTTTGACGTCCTTCAAGGGGGATCAAGCCTTATTTACAGGGGGTCGGACCCACCCAAACCTCCCCATAATTCTCACCCTGCTTGAAACCTTTTAGTTAATATTTATTGCATACATATATTACAAACTAGAGCATTGGAAAATGCTTTGTATAGCAGTTTGGTGGAAGTTGTTGGGTTTATTTACATTAACAAAACGATGACTACGCACAAGAGAAAGACACTATGTATATACAGCCATGTGCATTATTGTTTCAGGAGATTTTTCCATAAAATTCTTAATTACCATTTCAGAGGCACAATGTGGTGCTCATGTAAATCCCCTCTAGGTTGGATTTGAGTTAACCTATATAGATGATGGACAGCCTAACGGTGCTTAGCACCATTGTTTGTCCTAATCTTTGCATGGCAGCTTTTCCTATAGACTACAGTAAAAAAGAGCGAGAGATGGAGCGGGAGAAAGAGAGTGCTATTAGCTCTTTGCGGGTGTGTCTGTGCTTTCTTGCTAGAACAATTAAAACAAATTCCCTTATTGGTTTATATAGAGTATTCAGTCTAATGGGATGATTGCATGGTGGCTAGAATGGCATGTAACCGCCTTCTAAAGATTTATATGAATTCCCAATCAATAGTGGTGAAGCTCTGAGTCAAAAAAAAACAACAAAAAAACAAAACAAAATAAAACAACAACAAAACAAGAAACAGTTACTGTAGAACTGCCCGCGTTTTAAGAGCTTGATTATTGTACATGTGTTACTGTTCAAGTGTGGTATTCATGCTGGCTTTGTTAAATTAATCTCTCTCTCCCGCTCTTTCTCTCCCGCTCTTCCTCTCTCTCTCTCTCTCTCTCTCTTTCTCTCTCTCATAGTCAGCACCGGTCTTCTGTGGGAGAGTTGTGCTCAATTTCCATTTTTATGAACAATCAGGTTCCCTCTGTCAGAAAGAAGGATGGAAGAGCGCTGCAGGATCAATGTCAGCCTGCCTGCTGAATAGCAATGAGCTGCAGGCAGCAGCCGCAGCAGCACTGAAAGCTGTTATTGCTATTACTCTGGATAAATGAGACATCAGTAAAATAGTACATTCAATTTGAGTTCAATCCAAGAGTGATTCTGATTTAACATCTGCTAATTTCGAGCGTGTAATGATTGAACGATGTGCACAGAAAAGTAGCATGCAGACATTCTGACAGGAAACGCATGCCACTGGAATCATAGAGCCGATTATTTTTAAGCATCGTACAGATTCACAGAGATCCGTAAAATAACTATTAAAAGCTGATTGATGAACCGATGCACACATCAAACAAATGTTACATGACGATCAGCCAGAGCAAAACAAGCAGTAACTGACAATATACGACTGGTTTTTGTGTAAATATTGTCGATCTGCCTTAAGAAATGCGGATCTTTCTATTCTCCAGTCCTCACATCTGGAGTAAGCAGCAAAACAGACTATATATTCATGGAAGTTTTATTTACAGTGTGTCAACTGGTGTGTCTCTATGCCTTTACAGACAACAAAAGCATTACCAAGCAAAAATGTCATATTAACTCATCTCTTTTGGAAATAAGAAATGTGGTAACAACATCTTCAGCAATGGAAGCAATGTCGTATTAAAAAAAAAAAAAAAAAAAAAAAAACCTGGACCATTTTCTATACAGTCATCATTGGCAGCAATGGGTTATTACAAGCAAGCAAGTAAGAAGTGTGTATGGCTATGTCCATGTATATATATATATATATATATATATATATATATATATATATATATATATGAATGAGCCCAACTTTTGTGCCTGTACCTCCATTACTGAAGAAGGATGTACTAGAAATAGCACCGACTGGCGCAAGCTACTTTTCTATGTGCAGACAGAATGCTGTGCTACACTACTTAGCTGCAACACTAGTATTTATTACAACCTTTGCATTGATCCCTGTTTAATAAAACTGTCCAACATTTCCTACTAAGTGCACTAGTCCTTATTCAGAGTCTTTACATGACTGAAAATTCAGTGAGGATAGAAAAAATGTGAGGGACAGAAGGCAAGTAATCGCCTCTACCTGGCGAAGTGATGCATTAAGTAATTTAGACATGAGGGCCACTGAAGAATGATGCTCTCAATTACATGATCTTATCGATTTTTGCCAGAAAGAGGTTCAGCTATAGCCTTTAGTGGAAGAGCTTGTTGTAGGAGAAGCTTTCAATTAGATGCTCAAATAACAGAAACATCAGTGAGAACGCTAGGATTTTCCGTGGATTAGTAATAGAAAAGATTTCATTATTTGGAATAAAATATGAGACAGTATCATGTGTCTTATTTTTAATCGACCACATATGCTTCATACAGTGGGCACGGTGACTTAGTGGTTAGCACGGTTACCTCACACTTCCGAGGTTGGCGGTTTGAATCCCACCTCCGCCCAGTGTGCGTGAAGTTTGCACGTTCTCATCGGGCTTTAGGGGTGTACTCCGGGTTCCTCCTCCCGTCTAAAGACGTGTGTTGTAAGCTGATTGGAAAATCCAAATTGTCCATAGTGTGTAAATGTGTGTGGGATTGTGCCAAGCGATGGGCCGGTGTCCCATGCCTCGTGCCCTGAGCTCACTGGGATAGACTCCAGGTTCCCCGTGACCCTGTGTAGGATAAGTGGTATGGAAAAGGGATGGATGAATGAATATAGTTTATATGTTTCTGAATTGAATTTTCTGTATAAGGTATCTTCCTATGTTCCACATATCATAAATATCCAAGGTCACTGAAAGTGCACAGGTATAGATTACTATAATTTACTATCAGGTAAATGTAATAGCATTTGTATGAATAATAAATAACTCCATACCTGTAAGGAGAAAAGACATACAGCATCAGAACCACTGCATAACCAAACCTGACCCACAGGTTTCTCAAATAGTGTGGGAATAAGGAAATAAGGAAAATACATATCTCTCTCTCTCTCTCTCTCTCTCTCTCTCTCTCTCTCTCTCGCTCTCTGCTCTCAAATGGTGAATAACTCCTTTACTGACTTTTATTGACATTTCCTGATATATTTACTGCAAGAACTCTCTCTTTATTATTATATTTCATATTATTATCTAATTCTTCTGGTATTCCTTTTTGTTCTTTTTTAATTCATGCCACTGTACAAATTATTGTAACTAGTTAGTAGTGTATGTACATTATGTAGCTGTTTGACATATAATAGCTCTGGACATTTAATATTTCTTTCTTTCTTTCTTTCATTTTTTTTTCAACAGCAAACAATATTACAAATAGAAACTATCACAGAATTGTAATTGCACACTATAAATTTTGAAGATACAGTCGGAACAGTCACACAGTGCATTATTCACCCATGATCCATGGGTGCCTGGTGTGTGTGCGTGTGTGTGTGTGTGTGTGTGTGTGTGTGTGTGTGTGTGTGTGTGTGCACATTAGTGTGAGGTCTGCTTTAATAGACTGCACAAACACTCAAGTAGTAAACACAGGACACCAGTATTACCACCTGGGGCTTGCATCACCTTTCCCTAAGAAGATGTGTGTGCATGCAAAAAGTACTAATATGTCTTCTGCTGACTCGTCTTTCTCTTTAATGACTCCGTCTCCCTCTAACCATTGAAGACACACCAGGCAATTTGCTTCCTCTCGTCCTGTTACTAGACTGCAAAATGCAGTGGCGAGGTGTCTAACGAAAGTATCCCTGAGGAAATGATCATACTTTTGTATTATTAGAAACTTGAGCCCCAAAGATAGAAACTACCTAGAATCAACTGAGTTGGTGTTCTTGCACTGCAAAAAAAGAAAGAAAAAAAGACACATTCGCAAGTGAAAACATTTTGAATGTAGTCCAGTTTATAGTTCAAAATTACAATGAGCAATCTTACCAATCTTACCAATATAAGATTGGTATAACTATTACTAGAAATGGTTGCTAATTTACTAAGCTTTACATTTACATCTTTACAAACTACATCTTAGCATGTGGAAATATTGCTAAGATGTTGTGTTGCATTTCTTATTATAATATTACAATAAACAAAATATAAGATCATTAAACCTATTTCTAGACATTATTACTAATTTCAAGCTTGTAGTTTTCTTATTCTATTGGCAGATCATTTTGCTTCTTTCTAGAAATAAATGCTTAAAATGAGCAAAATGATCTTCCAGTAGAACAATGTCAGTCTAGAAATAAGTACAAATGGCTTGAAATATGTTTAATAATCTTACAGATAGTTTACTGTAATCTTATAATTGGAAATATATAAATTGGCATTTATAAATAATTCCCTTCTCTAAATGTGCTAATACTACGTGTTCAAATAGTGCAGCTGGGTAGCCAGGAAAATTCATTACAGTTTTACACGAAGTCTGTTTTGTTGAACTTCTCCACTGTTCACTGATGGAGACTTGAGTGCAAAACTGTTTGTGGTAATGGCAGTGCTAAGGCTATAATAGCAATTTGTAGTCCTGGCCATCATAGCATAACTGTTCATATGAATTGAGGCCCAAAGCCTTCTTTATGGTTTTTAAGTGATACCATCCTCAGCAATCTCAATGATCTTTAGGCTGCACCACGTGGGGCATCATCAGTAGAAGCATGTGACTTCCAATTGATGAAAACTCCAACCAGAAGTAGGTCATCAGGATGGATCGGGCAGGTCCAAAGAGCAGAAGGGGTCAGGATCACTGGTATCTCAGGAGCATAATGTGTAGCTGGACAGAAAGAGAGAGGGAGAGAGAGAGAAAGAGAGAGAGATTATTAGGTATGCTTATTGTCTCATAATGGTTAAGGACAATGTACTTTCTGTGAGTGCAAGCAGGGATTCCGGCAAGACTAGCTATGACGGCCACACAGACGGGAACACAGACATGAGGGCTCCCCGGGACATAAGACGGCCAGGCGCTCCACCATCAACAAACCTCGGTGAACACTTTAAACCGGGGGGTGGCAGCATCCAAACATCCTGGTTCACCACAACACTCAATGCTTGTGAGCCCTCTAGATCTGCTCCTTTACCTAAAGAAAAACTATTCACAAAAAGCTTGACTAAACAAATATGTTTTCAGCCTGGACTTAAACACTGAGACTGTGTCTGAGTCCCGAACACTAATTGGAAGGCTGCTCCATAACTGTGGGGCTTTGTAAGAGAAAGCTCTTCCCCCTGCTGTAACCTTCACTATTTGAGGTACCAACAAATAGCCTGCCCCTTTTGATCTAAGTAGGCGTGGCAGATCATAAAAGACCAAAAGTTCGCTCAGGTACTGTGGCACGAGACCATTCAGTGCTTTATATGTCAGTAGTAGTATTTTATAATCAGTGTGAAAATTTACTGGGAGCCAAATGCAGTGTGGATAAAATAGGGGTCATGTGGTCATATCTTCTGGTTCTAATAAGCAGCTGCATTCTGGACTAACTGGAGTTTGTTTATGCTCCTACTGGAACATCCAGACAGTAAGGCATTACAGTAATCCAACCTGATTACAATAATCCAACCTGCATCGTGTAGTGACATTATATCTCTTATCTTAGCAATATTTCTGAGATGAAAAAAGGCTATCCTAGTAATATTATCTACATGAGCGTCAAATGAAAGACTGGGGTCAATAATCACACCGAGGTCTTTTACTGCTGCACATGATGAACGAGAAAGGCCATTCAGAGTTACTGTGTAATCAGAAAGATTACTTCTAGCTGCATGTGGTCCTATTGGAAGTACTTGTGTCTTGTCAGAATGAAATAAAACAAGTTAATAAGCTTGCAATGTCTAATGTCCTTTACACATTCCTCAACTTTATTAAGCTCGTGTCTGTCATCTGGTTTTGCTAAAACATACAACTGTGTATCATCAGTATAAAAGTGGAAGCTAATTTGACCCAGAGGTAGCATCTATAAAGTAAAAAGCAGTGGGCCTTAAACAGAACCTTGCGGAACACCAAACTTTATTTCAGTATGCATAGAGAAGTAACCATTTATATCTACGAACTGATAACGATCGGTCAGATAAGACCTGAGCCAGGAGAGGGCAGTTCCCTTAATGCCAACAACGTTTTCTAGTCTATCAAGGAGAATAGTATGACCTATAGTATCAAAAGCTGCACTAAGGTCAAGCAACACAAGCAAGGAGACTAAACCCTGATCAGAGGCCAGTAGTAGGTTGTTTACCACTTTAACCAGCGCTGTCTCTGTGCTATGATGAGGCCTAAATCCTGACTGATACATTTCATGAATGTTATTCCTATGTAGGTACGAGCATAGCTGCTGTGCTACAACCTTTTCTAAGACCTTGGAGATAAAGGGCAGATTTAAAATTGGCCTATACCAGGACAATTGACTGGGGTTGATGTCAGGGTTTTTAGATCAGTAAATGATTTAGGAACATCGAAGAATTGATTATTTTTAGAAGGGGTTTGATTACTTCTGGAATAATCTGTTTGAAGAAGCATGTAGGTAGGGGATCTACTATACAAGTTGATGATTTCACTGCAGAGATTAATGAAGCTAGTTCGGTCTCTCTAAGGGGAGTAAAACATTCTAATCATTGATCTGATATTGCTGTATTACCATCTACAGGGTGAGTTATAAGACTGTCTGGTTTTAAATGAATAGTCTGAGTTTTTTGTCTAATATTTTCAAATTTGCCAGTGAATAAATTCATGGGTTTCACAGGTAAGTGACTACGTATGCTGTGAAAGGCATGCAAAGTTAGTTGGCTTGAGAGGTAGAGATGAACTATGCTTTTATTTAGCTTTATTATCATCAGCAGCATTTTCTTGGAATATGCATAACTCAATTCTATCAGAATCCATTTTGTTATTTACTGCAATTACAGGCTTCTCTGAAACTATTAGTGGTAGTGGTATAGTGGATGCAGATTTAATCGTAAACTACTTTCCAAATGGGAACTAGTCTTTGTGGAATCTTGTAAATCTGGCTTAGCAGACGTGTCTGGCTACAGTTTAACTGATGTGATCATCTGAGGAATGTTCTACCAACTAAAACAACTGTCAAATACTTTATTTGTTATTTTTCAGGAATGTTACACGGTGCAAAGGTGATAATCAGTAACGTGATTAGTTGCATTGTTTACCATTTCACAGTGTACTTCCGCAATCGTTCTTATCAGATTAACGCACGAGTTATTGTTTTCATAAACAATAAGAACTTTGAAGCATGTTGCAAATGTTATTGTCTATGGAGAGTACATGGTTTCACCTCGTTATCATTCTTCCAGGAGAGAAATATTTTGGTGATTTCTAGTCAGTCTTTCTAAGAGCATTCTACTATACATCATGACTTTGTGTAAAAGCTGTATAAAATGGAAAAGAAATTGGCACCATAGGAAAACATTTCAAATACTTAAGAATTTGAAGAATGCAAAACGTTTGCTTTGGGAAAACGATAAGGATCGTTATTCATTTTACAGGTTAGTCAGTCAGAGAGAGAGAGAAAGGGAGAGAGAGAGAGAGAGAGAGAGAGAGAGAGCATAGCATCCCTACAGTCTCTAGATTTTCTCTTTGTGTTAATCCAGTCCCCATTGTGAAGACTAACAGATAACGTATCAATATTAACCATTCTTAGTCCTCTCCAAATCAATATTTCTGCCAACCATCTCTTTGTTCAGTGTAAGAGCTGGCATCATTGTGAGTTTTTACATCATTATATTGCCTTTTCCCCCCATTTTAACATCTATAAATGCTACAGCTTTACACCAGCTATAGTATTAACATCATCCAAATGCTGAATAACTATATCAATATGACAACCAGTCTGACAAAATATAGTGGATGAGCCTCTCAATGTGTTCTAACTGTGGTCTAAGTGTTTCCAGATGACAATGAGGCTACAGAGTTTTTCATTTCTTTCCTTGGACAGGGGAAATTGAGTTGGGTCCAGTGGAAAACTCTTTAGCCACCACTTGTGTGTGAGACATGCTGTGGTCACCACTCAGCAATTTTCTTCTTAGTGTTTTCTACATTGGGTTGTAAATAATCGTTTCTGAAATGTTAGGTTTACATTCATAGATGAGTCGTTTCCTTCCAGGGAAGTGACAATGTCGACTATTCTAAACTCTTAACCCAGTAAGAGTTCATATAGGAGACTCTGAAGATGCTTTCAGAACTTTCCAGAACAGAGATTTTCTCTTGTAATTGATTGTTAGGCATGCTTTCCAGCAGACTGTCCATAGATAAATTCTCCATGTTGGAGTCGGTTGCCCATCCCCCATGTCTTGAGAGAGTCAAACTGACAGGAGACTGAGTGAGTGAGAGTGAAGAGAGGCTTTATAGCCCTGGCTCTTCTCTACAAAGCATGCGGTCAAAAAGTCAGCAGAGCAATACAGCAGGAAATGTCCCTTACTCTGGGATTAGACTGGAGGGAAGAAAACCCACAAGGCATTTTCACCTCACACAGCGAGCAATGAAGATGTTGAAATTGTGTTTGAGAGGAAAGGATATGGCGAGAGAGAGAGAGAGAGAGAGAGAGAGAGAGAGAGAGAGAGAGAGGCAGAGAGAGATTCAGGGATTTGTCACTGGATTTTGAGTGTTTCAGCTTGAGTCTTGCATGGGAGATTTTTTTCCCCTCAGCAGTTGAATGGCAATGCTGTTTGATGTGCTAATATAAATGACTTCAAAGTGAGCCAGTCTCTTTGTCTCTATCTCTCTCTCTCTCTCTCTCTCTCTCTCTCTCTCTCTCACTTATCCTCGCTATCACACACCCAACTAGTACATACATTATATAGTCATACTTTTATTTTATAAATAATACCATCCATCCATCCATCCATCCATCCATTCATTTTCTGTACCATTTATCCTACACAGGATCGCAGGGGGCCTGGATCTTATCCCTGGAGACTCTGTGCATGAGGCGGGGGACACCCTGGACGGGGTGCCAACCCATCGCAGGGCTATAGAATACCATTATTATTTGACAAACAGAAATGGAATAATAAGTCCCTGAACAAAAGGGGGGGGGTGGGTCAATATTTAAAGTAAGTGTCAGTATGTGGTGGCCTCCAGATGCTTTAAGTACTACAGTGCATCTCATCCTCATGGACTGCACCAGATGGGTCAGTACTTGCTGTGAGATGTTCCTCCACTCTTCCACCAAGGCATTTGTAAGTTCTCGATCGCGTCTGGGGGGACACACGGTTACATGTAATTTTCCACTGCAAGGACGATCAGCTGTCCTTCCTGTCTCCCTGTAGCACCGTCTTAGGCGTCTTACATTACAGACATTGCAGTTTATTGCTCTGGACACATCTGCAGTCCTCATGCCTCCCTGCAGCAGGCCTATGGCATGTTCACGCAGGTGAGCAGGAACCCTAGACATCTTTCTTCTGGTGTTTTTCAGAGTCAGTAGAAAGGTCTCTTTAGGGTCTCTAACTTATTGTAACTGTGACCTTAATTGCCTTCCGCCTGTAAACTGTTAGTGTCTTAAGGACTGTTCCACAGGGGCACGTGCAATAATTGTTTATGGTTCATTGAACAAGCATGAAAAACATTGTTTAAACCTTTTCCAATAAAAATCTGTAAAGCTTATTTGGATTTTACAAAATTATCTTTAAAATACAGTCTCCTGAAAGAGGGACATTTCTTTTTTTTGTTGAGTATATATATATATATATATATATATATATATATATATATATATATATATATATATATATATATATCATTATGTATTTATAAGCTACATGTAGAGAAAATAGTGGTGGCATGGTGTAGTGTGTGTGACTGTTAGGTGCTGCTATCAGTATTGTTAGGATTCGAACGCCTTTATTTTTCAAGGTGTGTTGTTGGGTCCACAATGACATCCCTCTCTTACTCCCTCACTCACTTTCAGTGACTGTTTTATCCTGGTCAGGGTTGTGGAGGCTATCATGGTAATGATGAGTACAAGGCGAGTGAACTCACCCTAGATGGGATGCCAGGGCGCCATGTATACATGCAATTGTACACTCGTTCACACCCAGGGGCAATCCAGCATAGTCAATCCAGCTACTTGCATGTTTTTTGGACAGCAGGAGGAAACCGGTGAACCCAGAGGAAACTCACACGAAAACAGGGAGATAATGCAAAACTCTGTAACAGACAATAATCCGAGCTCTAACCAGGATGTTACCCACTGCGTCACTGTTTCACCCACATCCTATATGTTTTTAACTGTACTTACTGAATAATATGTTTTACAGTTTGTAACTGAACTTGATGTAAGGCCTACAGCTAACCATGACCGTTTTTTTTTTCATGCACAGTGTTTGTTAATAATCATTTATTCATTTATCATTTATCTCATCAAAAAATTCAAATTCAATATTCTAATCATGTAAACGCCACAATACGATTGCCCGATTCAGATTAAGACAATATTCTGATTCCCCAAATTCTGACTCCCACCCCTGGAATATGCCGGTTTTCATTGGAAATTTGTTCCATGTAAACACCTTATTCAGAAAATCCACTGAAAGGAGATATATGCGCGTACTCAGTTCGCACGGAATTGTGGGTTCTAACAGATGCTTATCTGTAGGCTAGGTGTTTAAGAATGGAAACTCAGGCATGCTGTACTTACAACAACCATGTAACAGGAATATTCCGATGGCTCTGCGCATATAAACATCGTATTCGGAATATGACAGCAACCCGAACGTAGACCTTAAACGGAATTTGATGTGCATGTAAATGTAGTCACTGTCACTGCTATTCTGAGGATGGTCCACCATCCAAATAACATCTGCTCAGTGCTGGTCATATACTGATTTATTTATTTATTTTACTGAGGGAATGAGTACAGCAGAGCCAGCAGTATAACAGATGGGCTACAGTGAGTAATTGTATATCTCTTAAATGCATCTTTTTGATACTTTTTTTGTTAATGATCAATTGGCAATGAGTGTAAATATGTCGGTAATGACTACATGCGTCAGAGTACCATTCTCTTTCCGAGAAAGAAACTTAGATTAGTACTGTATGTGTTCCTCATACTGTTGGTTGAGTTTAACCTTCTGCTGTTTACTGGAAGAAGGTAGGACACCGTGGTCCATGTTAAGGACTCCTCATTCTGCTCTGCTGTTATTGTTAAGCCCTGTGCTGTTGTTGAGTGCATGAACTTTTGAACGTCTGGTTCCCTGAGGCTGCTGTTTTACTCTTATATCTGAAAGGCTTTATTCCCAGTACAATGCGCCAGCACAGCTGGAGAAGCTCAGGGACAGAACCGATGTGTGTGTGTGTGTGTGTGTGTGTGGGAGAACGAGAGAAAGAGCGAGATGTGGGGTAATATACAAGCCATACTGGTCCCTCAGGAATTTAACCATAACACTAAACAGTGCTGATTTAATTCACACCGATTTTATCAACTCATGTTTTCATTTTCACTTTCAACCTGCATGCTATTAGATATGTTCATATAAATTCCAGACCCAGTGTGTGTTGGAAAGCCAAAGCCATTAGCCACCTGGACTGATGATATACCTGAACACATCTGCTGACAGCCCAGCAGAGCAAGTTCCAAACGCCAAAAACGTGTGTCTGGGTGTGTGTGTGTGTGTGTCCTAGATCTCTGGATCTCTGCAGGGAAATCCATACACACCATCCAGAGCTGAAGAGGCTTATACTCTGGAATATCAAACAACTCCTTGGACTCGTATAAATACAAGACTATTTTTATATTTTCAATTTTCCTATCCAGCTCATATTGTTCCCACTGCTCTTAAATGACTACAAAAATGTTTGAGCTTTGTGAGCTCTGGGAGCTGTACTGCAGAGACATTCACACATGTACACACACTATTCCATTTGTCTTTACCGATTAATCAGGTGCTAAATAAATCTGTCACTTTCATTTCACGCCAAGGCAAATAAAATACATTATGACTGTGATGAGGAGCGTTGGTCAGACGGCTTGTCCTCCTGCAGTTCAGCCAAAATAAATTAACATGAAGTGTTTCCTAATCCAACTGAAATAATACACTCAGTGCAATGGCACTTACAGCACAAACCTCTCCAGAGGCACTAGATATCAATCAATTTTAATGAGACTGAAGCTGTCATAATGTGTGAATATTGCAGTCGGTGCCTTTTTATGGTAGACCTCGTGCATATACTGCTACATTATGGGACAGAATTAATTAGTATGCATTAAAAGACAGCTTAGTCCACTAGTACTAATTCACACATGTATGCTGATATAACAGCATTGTGGGGATTTATTATGATTTATTTTGTTGTCTAATAACTGCCAGCACTGGTGTTTGTTCTATGATTGACATTTTAGTTTCAAATCAAAACCAACCCCACAACACATGCCCGAATCTCCACACACATACCATTCAAAGAAGAAGAAAAAAAAAATCTACTCTACTAAATAAATAATCACCTCTTTGGGTATGAAAGAGGTGCGCAGAGGAAAGAAAGACAGATTGAGACATTTATTGGGAAGAAAAATAGAATAACGGGAGAAAGAAACCAGAATGTTTTTCAATGTATGTTATTCTAGGAGCTTTGAGAAGATGAATGAGTTTCAGCTTTTGTCTTTCTTCTTCTTATGCTCTGCTGTTTCACTATGTAACTATGTTTTCTCTGGATGCCTCTGGGCATGACTGTGTGTTGCAGCGAATAATCCCACTGAGCTTTCTGATGCCATAAATAAAAAAGAAACTCAAGAAGGAAAAAAAAAAACACGTCATTTGACAGCACAGAACACCGAGCCTATAAAGAACAGCACCGTGAAGGACAGCTACTTATTCTTTAATTCATTTCCAATGTTTTGTCTTTATACACTTTGTCAGAACAACAAGGTCTGCGAGACATGAAAAATGCAGTTAAATTGCCCATCATGATGCCAGTAATGATGTTAAAACAGGGCTCATAAAGGTCATGCATATAATTCTACATGCCATTTGAAATATACATAGCCTGGATTAAACAAGATAGCGCAGTGGGTAGTGTTTCTGCCTTACAACTCCAGGGTCACTGGTTTCACATGTTTTCCCCATGTCTGAGTGGGTTTCCTCTGCGTTCTCTGGTTTCATGCCACAGTCCAAAAACATGCCAGTAGGTGTATGCATGAATGTGTGTATAGTGCCTTGATATCAGTCCATACAGTTTTTTGTTATTGCTGCAGCCAAAAATTTTGCTATGGCTTTTTAAAAAAAAAAAAAGTTGCGATGTGATTTGCGGAGTTTTTTCTGCTTTCTTGCGGAAAACCACTTGAATTGGTGAAACTGCAATTTCACAAAATTGTCCTGCACGGTCTTTCGCAGTGAGGTTTGTTAGTAAATGAGAACCTTTAGCTGTACTCATGTTCGACGCGTATGAATTGAAGAGAGCTTTGACTAAATGCGGGTCGTGATGACATGACATGACATGACATGACATGACGCGTCTTGGCCCAAACCTGCGGAAAATCTGTGGTAATTTTTGAAAAATTGCAAGCTCCTCTGAATATTCCCTAGATTTTGAGTTCATTTCCACGATCGCAAAATCCTGGAGGGACTGTTGATAGGGACTGCCATCTCATTCAGAGTGTCATTTCCACTTCACGCCCAGTGTTCCTGGAATAGATTACAGATCCACTGCAACCCTAACCAGGATAAAATGCCATCTGGGGATGAATAAATGGATAAATAAGATAGAAATTGCACAGTCGAGGATGTTTTACTTTCTCTAAAGGCGACCCGAACATTTTTTTTTTTTGTGATGTTCTGTGTAGAAACTTCTTCCAAAGTCTTAACCTATATAACAGCAGCTCTGCAACATATTACAAACCAAAAAAAAAAAAAAAAGAGCAAATCAGAGTTTATATTTTCAGTAAATGAAGTAAACACATGGAGCCTGAGTGGGTGTTTTTATTTCTACTCATCAGCTACCTGCTATTGCAATAGAGCCATAGTTTTTGCACAGTTTCAGGGACATAGATTCAGCCCACGTCTTTTAGTCTTTTAGATGTTGCTGTAATTTTCATATGCGTATTACAGTAAATGAAATAAATGAGTGCATGCAAAATCGATGTTTTCACTCAGCTCTTCAACAGTTACAGCACCGCCTGTTTGCTGGCATCAGAAGTTTACATACACTCATCGTGGGCATGAATGTCATGGCAATATTGGGCTTTCGATCATTTCTTTGAACTGTTCATTTTCTGGGGCAGAATGCTTGTACGACATACATCTTTAATAATAATTTTAAATAATCATTTGGTTCATAAGTTTTTATTCATTTGGGGTTTTCTGTAATCAACACAGGACCAAAATTATATATACAGGGTCAGAACCTTTATTCATTTATTTATGTATATTAAAGATGCATGTTGTACAATCATTCTGCCGCAGAAAAAGAACAGTTCAAAGAAATGATCGAAAGGCCATGAGATTCGTGTCCACGATGAGTGTATGTAAACCTCCGGCCGAAACGGTATTTGACTGCAATGTTTACACCTTAACTTTGCACCTTTCTGCCCATTAGACTGCACATTCTGCCTTGTACACAATCCATTGCTCTAGAAAAGAACATTTGTTCTCAGCAATACATAATAAGGATGAATAGAGACACTGCAGAATTAATTAGAACATTTTATGACTCGAGCGCCAAAAATAGGCTCAAAAGGTCAGATATATTTTCTACCCTATTAAAAAGCTGCCGTTTTGCACTAAGCACTTTTTTTTTTTTTTTTTACACAAGAAACAACAGCATGTGGGTGTAATAACATCTTATTGCAATAACCGTAATCTCTAAATAAATGTGAATTGTAAATGTAATAGGGTTCTTTGTAAGAGGCCTTCCATTTGGCCTCACTAACTGAACAAGTGAATGCATATTTCCCATAGTACTCGCCCGCGACCTCTTTTTATTCTTCCTCTCCTCGCCTCTCTCAGCTTGATGGATTGAGGCTGAGGGAGAGTAGTCTGTATGGCTGCATGTTAGTGCATAAGTGTCCTCCTCCCAGGGAGAGAGCAGCAGCTGTCCTGACTAATGGCACACAAGCAGCTCCAGCTGGCAGTGCACAATGCACAAAGGCTGGTCTCCAAATAAAATGGCTAAGAAAGGCTGCCAGGGAAAGTGGCATCGTGGTAGGCTTGCAACACTGATCGAAATAACGCCACGAATGCTGTTATGAATTACTTCAGACATGTTTTGGCAGATATAAAAACAGAACAAGGGGGTAAATGGAGATGGAGCAATTTTAAACTGTCTCTATATAATATTAGCATACACATGCACACACAGCAGGTAGGTGTGGGAGCAAACACCCCCATGTGTGTGAAGGTTCAGGCCAAACAACACCGTGACAGCTTCATGATGACAGGGAGTTGTTGCACTAGTCTCATTGGAGATAGAGGACTGACTTATCTAATTCACTCCCTGCAGTCACAAGCAAGGAGTAGAGTGGGTGGTGTGTGTGTGTGTGTGTGTGTGTGTGTGTGTGTGTGTGTGTGTGTGTGTGTGTGTAAAAGCCTGTATTTAGGAAGAATTGCTCATCACAATGTGCCAGTGCCAGAGAGGGAGTGAGAAAAAAAAAGGTTTAGTAGAAGCATTCAAATTTGATCCTCTGTGGGCTTCTTCTGCAGTGGCTCGCCTCCATACCACCACTAATCTTTCTTAGCCCTACCAGTGTCTTTCTAGCTGTGTCGCACCCACACAGGGTAAAATTGTACACCTCATTAAGCCACAGTCCCAGTGAAGACTCACAGACAAAATGTCTTGCATAACTTCATAGTCAAAAATATCAGAGCAAGTTTTCCAAAAGCATCACAACACAAAGATTAATAAATGAACACTCTCTCTACCAGAAAATCTCAGGGGTGCAATGATTTGGAGAATGTAACCTTGTTTGAAACTGGACGCTTAGTCTCCAGTATTGAATATGAAAAACAACTACTTCACACTCCTTAGATATATAAAATAACTACTAAACATTTGATCATCTTTGAAACAGTGCCTATTGACACTATTATTACTAGTACTTGAACAAAAGCACAAGGGAAAATAGCTTTTTTCAATCATTTATTCAACAGAAATTTCAATAGATGTGATATTCTTCTGTGGAAAAAGTAAGTACACCCGTGGCCTCAGAAGCAAGTATTGCCCCCTTTAGCAGAAATAACTTCTTGTAGGCGTTTTGCATAATTGTCCATCAGTCTCTGACATCGGCTTGCTGGAATTTTAGACCACTCTTCCATGCAATATTCTTTCAGGTGCAAGACGCTTGAGGGTTTTCTTGCATGTACGACCCGTTTCAAACCCCTCCACAACATTTCAATGGGATTCAAATCCAAGCTTTGACTAGGCCACTCCATAACCCTCCATTTCTTCTTTTTGAGACATTCCTCGGTAGATTTACTAGTGTGCTTAAGATCATTATCCTGTTGAAAATATCACATTTGGTTCAACTTCAAATTTCAGACAGATGGCCTCACATTATCTTTAAGCACTCTTTAATATGATGCAGGATTCATCGTTGAATCAATGAATGCAAGCTGTGTAGGCCCTGAGGCAGTGAAGCGACCCCAAACCATAACATTTCCACCACCGTGCTTCACAGTTGGTATGAGGTGCTTCTCCTGAAAAGCTGTCTTTGGTCTGACATGTCTGCTGTTACTATGGCCAAACAACTCTATCTTTGATTCGTCTGTCCAGAGCACATTATTCCAGAAGGCCTGGTCTTGCCTATATGCTCATTGGCAAACTTGATTCTTGCTTTAATGCTCTTTTTAAACAGCAAAGGCTTTTTCCTGGCATGCCTCCCATGCAGGTCAAATTTGTGCAATCTCTTTCTGAATGTAGAAGTATGCACCTTGACGCCAACAGTTGCAAGACTTACTAACAGATCCTGTGATGAAATGTTAGGGTTTTTGGAGACTTCTTTTTGCATTGGATAGTTTGCTCTTGGGCTAAATTTGATAGGAAGGACAAATTGGCAGTCGTTTGAAATCTGTGCCATTTGTAGATTATTTTTCTTACAGTGGAATGATGTTTTTGAAATAATTTGGAGATATTTTTAAATCCTTTGCCAAACTCATAAGCATCCACAACCTTTTTTCTGAAGGCCTTACAGAACTCTTTAGATCTTGGCATGATGACACCACACACCTCAATAACAAAGGGATCACCAGACACTAAACATGAGAGGGGTATAAATAAGACAAGTTCCACCTGCAGTGCCTAAGCAGCTTCTAATCACGGGCACCCAATCTTCAACACCTGATTCTAATTTTATGGAGTTGAAGGTGTGATAAATGTGGGCGTGTACTTACTTTTTCCATGTGACCGATCTGTTTTGTTAATTTCAATTTTAAAAATTACCACAAAATATCAATTTTATGTGTCATTTGATAGAGTGTAACAACTTTATTAATAGGCACTGTTTCAAAGAGGATTTCCATGGGGCCTACTTATTTTTTCACATAACTGTGTGTGTGTGTGTGTGTGTGTGTGTGTGTGTGTTGTTATATATATATATATATATATATATATATATATATATATATATATATATATATATATATATATATAAAACAAAGTATTTAAAAAAAATATTTTGCCACATACTAATTTCCCTTCAAACGGCACTACTTCCATAGTCACTTATAACATCTACAATTGTCAAACATCTCCTCTGTGCTGAATATAAGGAAGAACTTATGAAAAGACTGCTGAAACACGTTGGCTTTTTATGAGACTGAAACAAGTTATTACATGATAGAGATACTGTAACTTTTAATGGAGGCAACCTAGTGAGCGGATCAGTCACCATGCTGTATACATCTCTCAGAAAATGGCCTGTCACATAACAAGACAAATATTTGAGAACTTAATTCTAACCGTTGCTTAGATATGTGAAATTACTGTCATATTTCTCTCTAAACAAAATATATAATGGAATAATTAAATTGTGATTGCCTAAACAGGTCAGCTCTGCATAAGAAACATTACCTTTAATGCATATATGCAAACCTCAAACACTTTCCTACTAGTCTAATATGATAAAGTGTTTTATGCTTGCAATTTTCCCCACATCATAACCATTTCAACGTTTATAAGTGGGTGTCCAGGCTGCATAAAGCAAAAAGCTTTTTGTCTCAGTGTTCTGAGTCTTTTATTTGTCTCACCAGATTTATGATTTAATGTCTTATTATATTGTTCTTTTCTTGTTAAGTCATAAAACAGAAATAAACCTTTACTGTTGTGTAACAATGTGGATTCTGCTGCATTTGGCTCACCAGCACAGAAATTCTTAAGCTGCTGTTTTTTTCTTTTCTTTCAATTTTCAAAAATAAAGGTCACTGAAAAATTGACAACAATGTGAAAGACCATTGTATTATTATTTAAATAAGCATTTGGGTACTGAATAAACTAGCTGGTTGTTTAGTAAGTTACAAGAACCTCACATTTCTATCAATGCTCTACTACCATGCTCAGTGCTAACGGTGCTAAAAATCTTGCCCACTGCCTGGCGACCCGCGGTCCTGTCAATACGTTGACTGTCCCTGTTTTCCCAGTATATCCATCTTACTCAATACTTCAACTCAGTCCCGCAGTCTCAGCAGTCTCCTGACTAGTGTGCTTGTGGCTAAGCATGGCTAACATAATTAAATGGTCTTACTTAATTTATTGCCTGCTTTTGAGCTTGCTGTGTTATCCACTATGCTCCTTTAAAATCTTCCCCAAGCCGAATTGGTAACAACACACTGGGGCTAGTGTCGAGTTTCCCCTGCTAACCCCTCATTCTCTTTGCCAGGCCATTTTTTCCTCTCTCTCAGAGCTTCATTCCCCAGCTTCCATATCCCCTGCCATCCAAAGCCTAGTGGGCCCATGGCTACATTCTGTTTGAGTGTTTTTTCCCCTCTGCCATAATGCACACTTTTCATGTAAGGCTAACAAGTTAGCCAAGCACCACTGTACACAGCTTTGCCACTGAATGACTAACCAGCCATACTACAGGATTCAGACAGGAGTCACAGATGTGGCTCAGTTGAAATCGTTAATCCTGAAGCCACACACAGAGGAAGCTTCTGTCGTCCTTATAGACCAAAATCCGAATCCCTCTTGTGTTCCTTACACAAAGAATATGAGAATACATTGTCTATGGCTGCATCTCCGAGACTGACAGTCTGACAGCAATCCAACAGTTGAACTGTGATGTTTAAGTCCAGCTTTGGCAGTGTCCAGAAATGAATCTGAATTGGCTGAACCAGCTTGCATGCACTGCTGGCAGGCACTTAATAGGCTTTGACAGCCACCCGCAAAATGGTGGCAGCCCAAATCAGACTAGATGCTGATATGCAGCACATTTCACTGAATACTCTCATCTGTATGGATTTCACTGTGCCACAGTGTAAAGGCTATACTGAGAATATTAAAGGAGGTTTTGGACTGTCTGCTACATGGCAAACACCTTTGCTGACAATTTCATTGTGTCACTCATGGTTTCACAACAAGGCAAGTGTTATCTCCAGACATATGCTACCTAGCACAGAGTCCACAGAAGTACAGAATGCAGATGCATTTGAGACATTTTTTTGAACTGGTTCTTCCTCAAGTAGAACGAAATGCCGACATAGTTGAGCACCTGACAAAAATGGTGCTAAAGCGGGACCCTGAGTTGTTAGTTGAGTTCTTTGCCTGTACAGAGGTGGCATGGGAATGCCCTGAACCACAATGGGCCAGTTGTCTGCTTCTCCTGTTGTCAGGGGAAACCCATCTCATGGCACAACAGCTGCCTGTCACAAACCAGAAGATCCCAAAAAAAGTCATCTTGCAAACGGTTGGTTGTACCCATGAGTAACAGCGGCAGATGACTCAGTCCTTGACCCTCAATAAACTTGGCCTCCTGTTCATGTTTGTACAACAGTTTTTAGACACCTGTTCACTGAGGTTACTGGTTGATAAGTGCAACACTGGAGAGATTGTGGACCTAGTGGCACTTGTGGGTCCAGTGTCACTGGCAGGCAACTTCCAGTGGTTGAAGGACCACCTGGAGCCATATCCAGTAGAAGGTGACACCCTGTTCTTACTCTCTCTCTCTCTACATCCATTAGCTGCCCTTTTCATATACTAGCTATCCATTTATTCAAATGGTCCTCTGTGCTCAGCTTCCTTGTTGTCCTTCACCTTCTTCCCTTCAAATTCTTTCTCCACTTTCTTCCCACATGTCAGACCGCACAGATTCCCAGAAACAGGGTTGGACCAAGCAGATGTGTCGTCACTTTGGGAAACCTGGCAAATGCTGATTGGTTGAGGCAAGGAAGTGTGTCCAGTTGCACACCCAGAAATGTGATACAGTGACCCTCCTGCCAGGGGTTTTATCCAGTTTCAAAATAATAAGCTACAAATACAACTCGAGTACCAATCTAGTTTATGGTTGGTATAGGTTATTCTGGTAGACATGTGCAAATCAACCCCGTGAAAAGTACCCTGTCTGCCAGGTTCACTCTTTGGATAATTGGTTCCTATATGGCCCCACCATGGAGCAGGCCATTCAGGACAAACCCACCTTCTGAGCACAGGTTACAGTGCTTGGTCTCACTAATCCTGGAGCAGGACACAAAATTAATTGGTGTGAAGCAAGATTAATTAAGAATGCTAGCCACCTTGTCACCCCATCTAAGGTCACTGTGTATGGAACTGGATCCTGCTGAGCATGCTAGGTTTTCTAACTGCAACTGAAAAAGTAGTTCCCTTGGGTCAGTTGGAATTAAAGAATTAAAGATTTCTTAAGTGGGTTTATCAGCTTGTGGCTAAAGTTCAAATACCACAGATAGAAACAATCATCCAGATAGGCAAGAGTTTCAGCTCACTTGACACATGAGACTTTTCTCACAAAAGTGGCCCACTTTAGACCAGTGCCCCACTGGAGAGAGATATTCACTACAAATGCCTCCCTTACAGTCTGGGGTGCAGTGTGTTTCCACAGACGCATAGGAGGCATGTGGAACACTTGTATGGGAGAATAACTCATCAACCATTTGTAACTGAGGGCAGATTATCTAGCCCTCAAATTGTTCTTACTAGTTCTCAGGATTGCTGGTCCATTCGGGCAATATTGTGGCAGTTGGATATGTCAATCACCAGGGCAGGATGAGGTCAGATGGTGCTTTCTGATTTGCACAAAAGGTCAGCAGGTGGGCTCACTGACAGTTAGCCTTACTGATAGGAACTTGGCTTGACAGCACAGTAGTGGAGCAGACTCATTGTCAAGACATGTGTGGGCTTTGATGGGCAGATGAACTTGTGGTTGAACCCAAGATTTCTGCCTAAATTCATATCTCCTCCATTTATTAACCAATTGATTAACCTTGGGATTGCAACTGCCACAGAGGTAAGTCACAAGGAACTCCCCTATCTAAACAGAGGATAGCCCACATGGTGATGAATGTCATCACCTTGCCCTACAGGCAAGCCAGGTGCCTGGCCTGTACTATGACATGCCACTCAACGAAGAGTGCCTTCTTCTCATGACCATTATGTAACACTCCATGAGATCTGCACTTTTGCTACCTGGGTGTCACCATGCACCTTCTACAAGGCTAACATCACCCCTCCCAGTACTGTGAGTGTGCCAACTATTGTGACATATTTGGTGAAATAGAATGCTAGTTACATATATAACTGTGGTTCTATGAACAACAGATGACTGCCTGGGTTCCAGAGAAACAACGTCTGTATGACAGTAACACAAGAAGTTATACAGCTGATATTCACCGCCCTTGGCACTTATCCATTGTTCAAAGAACTTCAGTTACTTACATAACCACACTGCTGAAAAGTTTTGGAGTGCAATACCTGACTCTGAAGCACATTTTGGGTATTATAATAAAATCTGCAATACATTTTTAAACCGTATTTAAATAAAATTAAACATTCATACAGACAGACAAAAGTGATGTTACACACAAGCACACAAATAGACACAACTGGACACTTGCATTAACGTGGGATGGAGGAGGAGGAGGAGGAGGAGGAGGAGGAAACAGAAAGAGAGAGCGGCAGAAGCAGTTCATTAGCTTCTATAGCTAAGTGCAGCGCTGCGTCTAAAGTAGCAAACACATCTTCCCATGTTTGATTTACTATCATAGTATATTTACTTCTCATAGTTCTCACACATTGAAACAGCGTGAAAGCAGACAATTTCTTCAATCATAAATCAACTAAAAGCACCACATTGAGTGATCTTGCTTCTATGCAGATCACTCTGGCTTACCCCTGTCTATTTATTAGTTGCCACACCGTGTTAACCAACTGGCATCTGGCTATGACATCACACATTTTGGTAGATCTGTGTGGTTGTGTGTGTGTGTGGAAGGAGATCTTTCTCCACTTACATTACACCTTACATGCCTGGGCCCCAGAATAAACAAACATCACTGTAAATTAAAACACACACACAGCACTTCGTTAGTTCACGATGTGGTTAGACTATAACCCAAATGGCAACGAGCCCTCTTAGTCCCACAAACACTCTCACTGTGTTTGAGAGTAAGCTTGCCATTTGTGGATCAGTTTTGGTTTTTCAAAGCTTAACTTAAGATCAGTTTTGAAAGGCTGAGTTGTTTGAGCAGTTTTCCACATGGTGCCTCTTATGAAATATTAAACTCTGCTGTGATTTTGTTTTCCACAGCAGTACTTACGCTCATGTTTCCATCAGTTCTATTGAAGGAGAAGGGAAGACAGAGCAGCAGCAACAGCAAAGCAACATAAAAATCCATATGGTAGAGGTCATACAATCAGTACCCAACCCCCCCCCCCCCCCCCCCCCCCCCCAAACACACATACACAGGCTGTAAATAGACTAAGGATATATACACTAGATATATACACACACCTGATAGTGATGAGTGTAGGATGGTTTCAGCAGAACAGAGCCAGTGATCCCCACCTAATACACACTATAACACAGCAGCTCCACAAGCCCCCTGCAATTACGGGCTAGAGACAGGCAATCTCCCCACTATGGGGCTGCTGTTATGAAGCTGTGCGGCCAGCCAGCCAGCCTGCCTGGCTGCACTCAATCTCAGGCAAATAAAAGCGCCTCTGGCAACTGGCCTTCATGGTTCAAGGGAGAGACTGTGAAGGAGGAGGCCCTCTTCTAGAAATAACAGGGAAGAAAAAAGAGCAGAAAAAGCCTGAGTGTGGAAAAGGGGCCTCTGTCAGCATGGAGACTGGGACTGAATGGCAAACATGCAGATGTGCAAATGAACCCCTGCAGAGAGCGGATAGAGAGAAAGGGAACGAAAGAGACAGCAAAAGAGGGACAGCGAAGGGAAGGAGGGGAGGGCCATTGATTCTCCACTAATCTGGAAGAAACATAGAAAGACTCAGAGGTCACTGGTCACTGAGGAAAGAAGTCTCTTAGTAACCTCAATTTAACGTACATTAACTCAGAGGTCAACACACACACAAACACACGCATATAACAACGGCAAAATAGCAATCCTCTCCCAGTGTCAAATTCCCCAAATACTGATCCCGTACCAAAAAACACAATATTGTCCTTTATGCATCAAAACCACTCAATTAAAATTGCACAATGCATATAAATTATACAACAGGGTGCAATTTCTGTGCAAAAGCTTGTACATAATTTAACAAAGCCTGACAGTCAGAGCGCTGGTACATATGCTTGTGTCTTTGTTAGTAACATTAAGTCAGTTTACAGTAATGTTCTTCAAAGAGGCAAGAGGGGTTTTTGTTTTACAGTGGAATCTGTGTTTTCTTTCTTTGCCTATTAAAAATAGTCAAACTGTTTCTTTTCCAGCTGTTGTTCCAGATCACTTGCTAACTCATTCAAACTTTTCCTGTGTGTCCTAATGCAGCTATGTAATCAGTTCAGTAGAACAGTTCTCACACAAGAGACAGAAGTCCAGAACTACAGACAGGTTGAGGAAACGCACATGGGCCCAGTCAGCCATAATCACTCTGTATAAGCACGCCAGTGTGGGATAACTGGCATGGGTACATATTAATTGGTGTAGTACAATAAATGAGAAAGAACTGTCATGTTCATTTTATTATAAATAGCTAGGCGTGCTATACCTGATATTATGGGTTGTATTTCTTTTTTTAAATAATGACATATAATGCTGCCACAGTATTACAAGGAAAACCAATTTAAAAAAAGATATATTCTAGTGGTTTCCCTTGTACTGCTCCTGTGGTTATTATGTAGAAATGCTGTTTAATCTGAAATGTATGTGATTTGGGAAGATACATATTTCGGTGCATATTTTGTGATATCGTTTATACGGGTATAGGACAACACAATTGACTATTTTTGAACTTCTCTTTTATGACATATTACAGTAGATATAAAAAGTATACACACCCGCTTTTTAAAAAACAAACAAAAAAAAAACAAACAAAACAAAACATGCAGGTTTTTGTGATGAAGAAATGAAGCCAAGCTAAATAATATTTTTCCATCTTTAATGCGATATAGCAACCGACACAATTAAAGTGAAAAACAGTTAGAAACTTTTTAAGGGAAAAAAGGAAAGAGGAAAAAAACTGCACAATCCTAACAAATACTTGGTTAAAGCACCTTTTGCTTGTAATACATTCTTAGCACAACCAACAATGCACATCTGGATTTGACCATTTCATTCCACTCTTCCTTGCAAAAATGCTCCAGATCTATCAAATTGTGAGGGAATCTCCTGTGCACAGCAGCATTCAGATAATTTCACAGGTTTTTGATAGGATTTAGATCTCTGACTGGGCCATTCTGCTCATCTTTTCTCGTGAAGCCAATCCTCTGTTGACTTTGTGCTCTGGGTCATTATCGTGCCAGAAGGTGAAATCTGCCATGGCCTGCACATTTGATTTTTTAGAGCATTCCTGATTCCCTCTATCCTGACTAGAGTCCCTGTCCTAGCTGAAGTGAAACAGCCCCATAGCATGATACTGCCACCATCATGCTTCACTGTGGGTATGGTGTTCGTTGGGCAATAAGCTGTCTTGCTTTTTTCACCTAACAATTATGCCCCAAAAGTTCTACCTTGATCTCATTAGACCATAACACATTTTTCCACATGTCCTGGGGTGATTTAGGATGGCTTGGATGTTCTGTCTATCTACCCTACTCCATAGGCATGTGAAGAATAGGAGAGATTGTTGTCACATGCAGGGGGAGACCAGTACTTGACAGACATCCCAGCAGATCCTTTAATGTTGGCACAAGTCTCTTGGCAGCTTCTCATTAGGTATTCTTTGTGGGGTTTTTTTTTGTCAGTTTTAGAGGGACATCTTGTTCTTGATAATGTCATCAACAACTTGTTGATGATGGCCTTCATGGTATGGTACATGTGCTTGAAATTCATTTGTTCCCCTCTCCTGATCAATTCCATTTGATAATTAGATCCTGTACATGCTTTCTAAGCTCCTTGTTGACCATGGCTTCAGCAGTCAGATGAAACCAAGAAGATGTCTTACTAAAACAGCTGATCTTTATTTGGGGTTAATCAAAATCACTTCATTAATAACAGGTGCATGGTGATTACTTTGAACATGAATTTGAACAGAGTCACATGCCCCATTATAAAAGCGTGGAACACTTGTCCAGGTTATTGTTTTTTCTTTCCCCTGTAAAACATTTCTATTTGTTTTTTTCATTTGAATTTTGTTGGCTGCTATAATCACATTAAAGGTGGAGAAAGATCTGACATGATCTATGTTGGTTAAATGTTTATTATTATTATTATTATTATTATTATTATTATTATTATTATTATTATTATTATTATTATTATATTACAATTATTATTTTTTAAAAATAAAACCTGCCAATTTAACAGGGGTATGCAGATTTTTTTCAACTGTATACTCGTATATAATCATTATAATTACTTGTATTCACAGAAACAAATGAGATACATTCTGCTTTAATGACTTCAAAATGACCAAATGCTTCATAAAGGCCAAGTCAATTAAAATGAAAAATCTTCCAAACTAATCTATATAAGGTATATGAAATACAGATAAAAAAACCTATTAGTAACATAAGCTTGCTGTGCTTTCACCTCTCTCCGACTTGTTTTTTTACTCAGCTGCCATAGGGGCTTGTGTTGGAATGACAGCAGGAGCACTAGGGCTCAGCTCAAAACATGTCCTACTGACCTTCACCATGTCATCATTTTATGGTGTTGAAAATGAATTTTCAAAGTGAAATGTGTGAATATGATTGCCATAAATTTGCTCTCTTTATATTTAGAAGATGTGTATTAGTTTTACTGCCTGCTTGGCCTTAGTATGTGACTGTGTTTTGCCTTTTGGAAAAATGAAGTTCATAGTGTGGTGCTAGCTTTCTGACTTGAGTATCTGCATGACCTCAATTCAGTGCAGGTTTGCTGTGAAATGCTTGGCAGACACAGACATTCCATTAATTCCATCCCTGCAGAGGAGACAGAGTGAGAAAGAGAGAAAGACAGAGAAACAGAGAGAGAGAGAGACAGAGAGAGAGACAGAGAGAGAGAGAGAGAGAGAGACAGAGAGAGTGAGTGAGGTTGAGATAGAGTCCCACTTGTAAAACACTGGAGGATTCAACATTTGGCACTTCATTCATTCAAAAAAAATGCACACTTAAGGGTGTTCTCCAGAAGATATGAAACTTGACTACATCAAATGAAAGAGACTGAAGTGAAAGACAAGGCCTTCTTTCTGAATGATTCACAGTAATTGAGTCACTGGCTGAGGCAGATAGTCTCCGTTTGGTTGTATTTCACGCTCCTGTGAGCTTGTGGCAGGCTCGTTCTGTCAGACAGCCTGCAGACTGCAGCCCTCGCCCAATTCTCTCCTCTACTGTGCTGCAAAATAACACGCTGAGTGACCTCCTCATGGCAAAATGCCTAGGAAAAAGGAGGGAGGAACAGCAAAAAGAGGGGGAGGGGGGTGGCCATACTTCACTGCTGCACACAGCAGATAATGAAGCCAACTGCAGGGAAAATCAGAGGAGAGAGTGAATGAGAGAAAATGAGAGAGAGAGAGAGAGAGAGAGAGAGAGAGAGAGAGAGAGAGAGAAATGGGGGGAGGTTGACAGAGAGAAAGCCGCTCTCTCTGAGGATGCTCCATGAAACATGGAGTAGAATGACAGTAGAATGAGCAGACTGGTGATCAGTACATGTTCGAGCTCGATTCAGGGCTGTGCTTCTTAATAGCCTGGTAGAAATACATGGATATTTGTTCAGTTTGGTTACGCTACATCTCAATAGGAAGTTGCAACCAAAATGATTAAAAGGGAGGATGCTGAATCCATATATACGCTATGTCTCTGTTGCCCTTAAACTCCAGGATCTGCAAGAGGGTCCAGATAATTGGTAAACAATCATATCATTACAATAATCAATGCAATCTTTATAGTACTTTATAACTAAATACATTTTTTTCTGATTGTAGAGTTTTGATGTGTGTTTTTTTCCCCCTAGCAACGTGTTAACTTTATGGCTTATGGTCTTAAAAGAGAATTTTTATTTATTTATTTTTTTAAAGTTTTTTTTTTTTTTTTTTTTTAAAGAAGCCTTCACAATACCAATGCACTTAAGGTTGTATTCAAAGTTAGTATTTACACAGGGAAAGTTCTCTTTATTCAGAGTCAGGTTATGCAGGCGCCCATTCAAATTATTAAAATGACCTGCATTTGGGTCACACCTGTGAGGTAGCCAACGCAAACATTTGCCATTAGGCTTGAAAAACAATCAGGGAATAGATCATGCAAAGCAAGACTACATTTGTTTCCATGCTATCACCTGCAAACAGACATAACATAAAAACAAAAGACACTTTATAATGAAAAAATGAATAAATAAAAGACATAATATGATAGTATACACTATATGGCCAAAAGCTTGTGAACACCTGTGCATCACACTCATATGTGTTCCTTCCCCAAAGTGTTGGAAGCACACAACTGTGTAGGATGTCTTTATATGCTTTAAAATGTCCCCTCACTGGAACGAACGTGTTCCAGCATGACGATGCCCCTGTGCACAAAGCGAGCTCCATGAAGACATGGTTTGCCAAGGTTGTGGAAGAACTCGAGTGTCCTACACAGAGCCCTGACCTAAACCCCACTGAACACCTTTGGGATGAACTGGAACGCCGACTGCACTCCAGACCTCCTCACCCGACATCTCACTAATGCTCTTGTAGCTGAATGAACACAAATCCCCACAGCCATGCTCCAAACTCTAGTGGAAAGCCTTCCCAGAAGTCTGGAGCTTATTACAACAGCAAAAGGTGGACTAAATCTGTAATATGATGTTCAACATGTACATATAGGTGAGATGGTCAGGTGTCCACAAAGTTTTGCCATCTTTTTATGAATGAGGAAGATGGCAATCATTCAAATAAACATCTAATAGGAGTCTTGTACTGTATTGTGATCATATGAATAGTCCTAGTTGTAATTATTACTTCAATCACTGCTACTTTGTCTCATTATTTATCAGCTTACAAAACAGCACATACTTTATTTTGCAAAATGAACTAGAACCATAGTGGCTGAAAGCAGGAACACTTACAGCTTACAAGTCTAGTTCATAGCCTAATTTTATCCGGTGTCTCTGATTGAGACAATATGATTAATTAATAAATCATTTCATATTTATGTATTTCATATTGTTCCTTTATTGTTATCTTACAGCCCTAAACAGAAGTTTCAGCATGAAATGCGTGACTGAAATACAGCGCCTAGTCAACAACTGTATAATAATTAGTCTATTCTAGTTCTTTGAGATATTGCAGTTAGGTGCAAAGTCATCTGGAAAAAATACTTCATTATGAATGTGTATTGAGTATGTCTCATAGACTCCCTCATCTAAATACATTTCATTAATAACCGGCTCGCTCAACTGGGATTAATCCACACACTTAAAATCTGCATCCTGTGTTTATATGTTTCTGTAAAGCTGCTTTCAGACAATGACTGTTGTAAAAAGCGCTATACAAATAAAATTGAACTGAATTGAATTAATAATTCATTCATATGGAATAAGTAAGGAAAAATAATTATGTCTGGGAGTCTGGGAAAACCGTTTAGATGTTGCTGGGACAAAAAAATAAATACATAATGTTTTGATCCAAATGATTTTCCTGTTTATAACATGCTACTTTAAGGGGGGGGGAATCATCAAATTGTAGTAAAAATGTTTTTGTTTATTTTAAAGGGCTATAAAATGCTTTATACCTCCAGAGATCATATTAGGAAAATAAAAGTCTGTCTAAAAAAAAAAATGAATTTCTTAATTTGCTAGCTAATTTGCACTCTAACTTCCAGAGAGAGAAAAGAGAGAGGCTGGTAAAACAATTACTGATTACATCCTTTATAACATAAGTGATAACAGGCACTAACGAGTCTAACGGATGTTCCATAACATTACACGTAACTATAAACAATGAAAACTCAAGGTGTGGTGTTCGTTAATAAATAAAAAAGTGTCACTGTTGGTAAATCATTGTGTATTATAAGCATGATAAAACCCTTTGGGCCATGATGTTATAGGAAAATAATCTACTTTGATTTGCATTGGGATATCTCACACAACCCTGTCGTGGATTGTTTTCTTTTTAAAGCAAATACATGCAAAAGAGAAACATGTTTCAGTTCAGGAAAGCCTGAAATTCTCAGAACTTCTGATAGCAGGAAATTATTCAGCCACTGGTGAGAGAGGGGATCACAAGACCATCTCCACAGTGGACGTCTACAGGATGAGACAAAGCAGCGTCCTATGAGGCATGAAGAACACTGAAACATAAAATGGTTACTGTCAGACCTTTCTGAAATTACTCCTCCAAACTAGATTACTGAGGCATTTGTCCCAAAGGTCAAATCAATTCAACAGCAGAAATGTTATTGCTTTTGTGACACGTAGATACGAGAGGAAATCTGTTCTGTAGCCGATTCGGACGTGACCCCGTTTGATTTGCTATGATGGATTAAATTATGCACAACACAGCAAAATTGTAAGACTGTAAGTGTTTAATCAATGTTGTAATCCCTTTTTATTTTAAAGCGAGGAATGAGTGGATGAATGAATGAATGAATAAAAATGAATGAACGAGTAACACTCTTTCTCCCCTGAGAGCCCTAATGGACAGATGGAGAATCTGCACAGCCTCCTAACACAAGCAAATTGTCTTGAGGATTGGTTTTCAATATCAGCCCTGACCTTTGACTTCATGTTGTTAAGACAAGACTGTAGTAGTTTGGAATTGATTTGAGGACATAGATTATAGACCAGAATAACTAGTCATTTATTATCGTTTAACAGTACAATAAAGCATGACACGGGAATGGAGTGGAGACAGATGCTTTAAGACAATCACTGGAGCTCAGATCTCCGGTGTGTGGAGGAGTGTGTGTGTGATTATACAAGAAAGAGAGAGTGACTTTGTATGTGCGTGTGTGTGTGTGTTCGTCTGTCACACTCGGAGCTATCAAGAGCTACATGGGAGAAAACAAGATGACACAAATCACAGTGTTTATTTTCAGCACGTAATTATTGACGTTTATCTTTAAATGGCCACCCAGTGTGACTCAGCTGTGGGTTCTAATTGAATTTTCCCCCCTTCACCTGGATAAGACTAATTATTAATGAAACACAGAAGCCGTGATAAGACTCTGAGTGAGAAAGAGGAGGTGATTTCCACACATAAACGCACACCCGGATTTGAACACAGGCAAACAGAAATCCTCATCCAGCTACAAGTTTCCATGAGAATGCAGCAATATGTAAAGCAAAAAAGCAGCAAGGACGTGGTGTTGATCTTATTTACATATAAACATCTTGTTTATCAGTACTTTTCAGCTGACCTTTTTCAGTACTGTAAGAAGGCTGGATAAATGCCGACTTATTTTTGGTTTTCTCCCATTCGCTTGTGTTGTTCTGCCCAGAACAAGCCTGACAGGCGCGGCAACAAAAGGCACTTAAGGGCCAGGCACACACACTCCACTCACTGAGACTCAGACACAGATAACTACAGACAAGGATGGCTGCTAGGAGACAAGCGTGGGCGGGTGAGATCTGTGCTCAGGGGGAATTATCAGTTTATACTTGAGAGCATGCACACACACGTACATTTGTCTTACTATCCTCGTGAGGACCTTCTAATTATTAATGTAGCTAATTATTGCAACGAGGCACCTGAAGCTAACCCTAATCTTAACCTCAGTAACCAAAAAGGAACCTTTTGGTTATTAATTAAAAATAAATAAATAAATCTGCCTTTTGTTGGAAAAAAAAAAGAGAGACCTCATGGAGGTCAAACCTCTTTCCTCATGGAGGTCAAACCTCTCAGATATTTCTTTCCTGTTGAAATCCCCACCAAGATATAACACATGCACTACCACCCCCTTCCACACGCACAAGTACACTTACCCTACAAAGAGACCTAGCAGCCCAACAATTTATTTTATTGTAAGAGAATGGGAAAAAAATTGAGTGACGCTGTGTTAGCGAGGAAAGATTGAGACACACCGAGAGAATGTGCTGAACAGCCTTCAGTAATCTCATTCAAATAATAATAATGAGCCAACGGTAATTACCCAGTGCACCTCTCTTTAATCTCATCTACTCGAGGGCTTCAAAAGAGCGCGATACAGGTCTTTACCTAAAGAGCACAGGGTCGGAGTGTTTACTAAAGCACCTTCATGGCCGAACAAGATCTGTTCAAGCTGTAATCAGCCTTCACACCCCAGGAATTATCTGGCTACAATGTAAAGAGGAGTAATCATGTTTAAACAGGAGTTCTTCACCCTGCCAGCAGAAAATCAGTGTGCAACCTTTAAACACATCCCTCCGGGTCAATTTGTTATTGAATCTAATGTGAAGTAGCGCTCACACACACACACACACATACACAGAAGAGAGAGAAAAGAGAGGAGGAGAATGCTGGGGAGGGGTTGTGTGTACTGTGTGACGGGAGCAGATGTTAAAGCTGTCATAGCCACATTTTCCAATTGAATGAGCGGCTGAAAGAAAGAGAGAGAGGAGGTTGGGGGGGGGGGATTTTTGAGACAGCAAGAACGATGAACAGAATTAAACGACTTTCTCTCAGGCACAAAATTAGCCCTAGGTTCTGCTCGTACCAACTACTAAATCTCCCCTGCAACATACATATAAGAATGAGTCGCTCAGGTTGCATACATGATTGTATGTGGAGCCACATGGAGCCAAGTTTTGATCAAATTGGTCAGAATCTTACTATACCAGATAGAAGGCTCATGAGTGCCCTATCATTGAGAGATACTCAAATCCTAATGGCAAAGCCATCCATCATGTTGCCAGGAGTCAAGAAGAGCATATACAGGTCCTTGCTGTCTGGTTGGGAGGGATGGCATTACACTCACCTCTGTCACTGACCAGTGCTATGTCACATTGTATGAACAGCAGGTCGAAAACATTCTTGTGTCTTGGATGAAGTGCGTTTAATCCCTCTGGTTGTGATACTACCCAGAGAGTGGGACTTAATAATTATGTTAGGAGAGAAACGGCCATTGGTGGAAAAATTTGTGTTTCCATCACGTCCTCACATCTTAAGAATTGCCTATCTGCACTGCAAAACATGGCCGCCAGTCACCCAGTCAAGAAAGGAGCAAATATGCCATCTGGTGGCAAGAAATGATTTGGCATCAGTTGGATGTACAGACTGGAATTAACTCCTGACCATGTGGGGTGGGGTGTGGGGGGTGTGTGTGTGTGTGACTAATCCATTGTTTAATAATTTCCTAGGTCCAAAGTGACGATGAAAATACTGATTATGAATACTTTATATAAGAGGTAACCGATATGTTAGGTGGCCCGGTGAAACCTGTACAAAAATGCAACAGGGCAATTCTTAGCTTTAATCTTAAAATGTATATTAATCTAACGCTTTAGCCTAAATATGCTGTAAGTGTGAATATACAGTATGAGTTTGGCCTGAGCATTACATAGAGGCTGCTTACCCATCAGACACTTCACTCCAAGAGTGGAAGTTAATTATTTTCCTATAAAAGCACACCCTAAAGTGTTTTATTCCTCTTATACAACAAATGACAGTGTTTAACTTTAATAATCATACCAATCACACGTCATTGTTTTTAACCCTTATAGCTACATTTTCATGTAGCGGAACAAGACGAGTTATTCCATCCTGATGCCCTACTTCTGATTAGAGATCTCATCACTGGGAAATCGCTCGCTGTTACTGATGATGGCCCCACACGGTCAGCCTAAAGATCGATCAATCAGTGAGATCACTGAGGATGGTACCACTTAAAAACCATGAAGATGGCTTTGGAATGCAATCGATATGAACAGTTTTGCTGTGATAGCTTTAGGACTACAATTACCATGAGCAGTTTTGCACTCAAGTCTCCATCAGTGAGCAGTCGATAACGTCAACAAAACAGACGTCATGTGAAAATTATAATGAATTTTCCTGGTTACACAATTGCACTTTTGGACCATGTAGCACTCGGTTATAGAAGGGAATTATTTATAATTACGCTATCCGGTGTCACCCAGATGAGGACGGGTTCCATTTTGAGTCTGGTTCCTCTCAATGTTTCTTCTTCATGTCGTCTCAGGGAGTTTTTCCTCAGCACCGTCACCTCTGGCTTGGTCTTTGGGGAAAATGTTATACAATTAATATTAATATCCTGAATGTATATATTTCTGTACAGCTGCTTTGTGACAATATATGTTATTAAAAGTGCTCTACAAATAAAATTTAATTGAACTGAATTGAAATTAGTTCCTGTTAGTTGTCCTGAACAACGTCCCTTGGAGACAAATGTACTCTTACAAAAAAATGTGTAAGTGCTGATACTGGACAGTCCTTCCATAAATGTGAAATAAACCTCTCATTCTTTACAAATTAGGCATTTTACTCATTTACCTTTTTATTTATAGATTTTTATTTTTTAAAAAAAAAATCTATTTATTATTCATCTTAAATTATGTCGAGTGCAATACCTTTGAATGAGCTGTTACTATAGAATCAATAACATATTAGAACTATTTAGCAACATTAAGAGACCTCTACAGTTCCTCCCGTCCTTGTACTAAGCCCGAGTATGATGTCCTGCGAGTGAACACTAATAATTTATTGACATCTGATGCTCTCTCAGTCACACGCCGAGTCTGTTACAGGTCGATTGGCCTGTGCTCTAAAGGACATCCATCACATAAGCACACAGCACAGCAGATACCGCAGAGCCATTACAGTCTCCCACACGCCACATCATCTTGGAATACTATTACTGGAAAAGCATTCAAATACTGCAATGCCATTAACCCAAAATTACACGAATATTTAGAATCTTCAGAAAAACGAACACAAAGGAAAAGCATATAGGATTGAGAAATCTGCTAAATTACGGCGCAATTTTCCTTTGCATCTGTAGCAGGCATGCATAAAGCATACCAGCCACTCAAACTTGCTGCTAATAAATATCTGCAGAACAAATGGGACCAGGAGCACTATGAAGAGCATCGAAAGAAGGTATGTAGCTGTGTTTATGCAATCCGGAGAGCAAATATTCCTGTTTGAGTTGAATCCTTTTCAGTGTGGATCTGAAGAGCATTGATTGTTAAATGCATTCAAGAAACATGTCACAACTTTCAGACTGTCAAACAAAATGCAATGGGACATCATACCTATTCATATAGGATTTGGAATTGTGGTGTGAATAAAGGAATATGTACTGTATCATCATGTATTATGGGAGTATGTATTATCTGATTAGTGTGTATTAAATGATGATAACTTCACACTAGCTCATGTAATTATAACTGGTTAAACAATGTCACACCAGTCAAGACAGTGACTACTATTCTATTCTATAGTTTATTTTGCGCTAACTACTGCTATGATTAATAAAAACTAAATCAACAACATGATGCATGAAGCATGGTCTGGAATTGTCCGGCATTGTCTCCGCATGACTTATTAATGAGTGAAACTAATTATTAATGAATTATATAAAACAATCTATCTGGTCTAAACGCGCTTCGGTATTTTTAAAGCTGTGTAACTGCTTGTGTTTTCGTTTTCCTGTCATGGCTTAATTTTGTTGTGAATGATTAAGGATGTATTCCAAATTCTAGAGGATTCTGAGGAATGTTCTTTGAAAACCGATAAATTCTGATCGTTAAAATGCGATGGGGAAGTGTAAGAAGATAATTGTGGTACGTGATCAGTAAGAGGCCTTTGAAGTTGGTTGTTCTGCTCTAAATAAAATAGTTTTGTTTACCCATGAGGTGAGGGAAGCCAAACCCATAATAGACACCAAAGGGATCCGAACGCCAACCCACATTCAAGTAAAGCTAAAGAAAGCACAGGTATGTACACATAATGTGTTAAATTATTTCTAATTTAGCTTATATACTATTTGTGCTAAAAAGAAAAAAAAAACCCTGCAAAACAATTAAACCTTAGCAAGTGAATATATTGATTAAAAAAAGAAATATATTTTGAATATTGTCATATTTATCTAGTATTATATGATTGCAATAAACAAAACATTTTTGAGAAATTTTCTGCTAATTACAAGCTTGAAATAGTCTTATACTATTGGCAGATAGAATAAAAGGTTTCCGATTTTAAAGCATTTTAGAAATTTAGAATAGGATACAACTATTTCAGTCAGATTCAAAATGGCTCCTCCCATAGACAGCTCTCTGGTCTTCATGTTGGTTTATCTTTTTTTTTTTTTTTTTAACAACAAATGAAACCTAGGGCTCAAACCAAGAGCAGACATTCAGAGCTGTTCATTCTTTAAACCATCAGTTTAACAAGGCACACCTGGGCAGCAAGACACACCTGTCGCATGTTCCAATATTTTTGATCACTCAAAAAAACAAAAAGTGCCCTGTTCTAAGTTGTTTAACACATGTAGATGTAAATATGAGGAAATGAAAGCTGAAATTCTGATCTATCGTCTCACATTCATTTTTTTTTTTATTAAGTCTCAAACCCAAATGTCTTTAATGTATAGCAAAAACATTAGAATTGGCCTTGCTGTTCCAATACTTTCAGAGGGGACTGTAGTTGATGTATAATAATCTCATATTATTAAAAAATGTATTAATTTGCCCCAATTCAAGAGATTTACAATATAATTTTCAATATATCATTTTTTGCAGTGTGTAGTTTGCGTTCTGTAGCGTTTTAGAAGCATGAACGCTCCACATGGGGTGTGCTCAACAAAATCTCCTCGGCTACACCGCAAAACATGTTAAAAAGTGAAAAGTATCTGGAATATAATTAAATGTATCTAGTATTTCCTATTATAACATTACACTTAACCAAATATAACATTACTAAACCTACTTCTGGACATTTTTTGAAATCGTCTTATTCTATTGCCAGATAATTGTTCATTTTAAGCATTCATTTTGAAAGAAACAAAATTATCTGCCAATAGAATAAGAACATTCAAAACTTGAAATTAGTGAAGATATCTAAGAGTTAAATAATATTCTTCGGTTTATGGTAATCTTAGAGTAGGAAATATTAGATAAATGTGACTGTATTCAAGATATATTTATTTGATAAGATGGCTAATATGGTTACTTATGATTTCAATATAACATCGTCATATTTGTATAAGGTTCAAGAGGAGCGGCAAGCCATCATCCACAGAGATAACCAACTGCTAGCGTCTAAACTAGCTGATATTCAGCATTCTAAAGGGCGCATAGACCACAGGAACTTCTATCCAGTACGTAGGTAAGTAACATTTCTGTGTGTGTAAAGAATACATCCCTCTATACTAACATTGAAGCTATTTCCTCTCCCAGTCCAAAGACATGTAGGCTGATTGGCATTTCCAAATTGTCTGCAGTGTATGAATGGATGTATGAATGTGTATAAAATTGTGCCTTGCGATGGGCTGGTCCCCCGTCCAGGGTGTCCCCCGCTTTGTGCCCCGAGTTCCTTGGAATAGGCTCCAGGCTTCACGTGACCCTGTATAGGATATGGAAAACGGATGGATATTATTCATATTACTGAGAGCTTTCTGCTTAATGTCATTGTATACTTAGCACTTAATAATTAAATTTCTTTGGTTGGTTCAGCTAGACTTGTCCACACTCTTCACTAACAACAACATTTAGGTCTATGACCCCTGACTGCATCATTTGAAAGCGTTTGCTGAACAATATTTATTATTTATTGTGTCTTTTCTGTACTGTGTTTAGTATGACGTGTTTTTTGCAGTTGGCTTATTGTCACCAGATTGCAAGGGTCAGAGTTGCTGAGTAAAATAATGTTCTTTTCAGCTCTTTCTCTGAAAAAAACAAAACAAAACAAGCAGACAATGAGGCAGGTCATTTTGTGTAAAGTAAAATATTTTGAAACGAATCTGTTTGGCTGCCAGGGCATTAGTTTAAACAGTCTAATACGTAAAGTGTAGGTGTAGGTGTGTGGCCTACAAATTTGCAGAACTTGAAAGGGCTGCCTTAGTTAAAGCTTTGTTTACAGCATGTTTTATGTGGGTTCACTTCACCCATGAGCTGTAGGTGTAAATTGTTAATGTTTCTTTAGCAGGGTGCTCATGAATTACTGAGAGGCAGATTCCCCAGTGTCGAGTTAAACCTGTCTTATTCTAACCTTTCTATCTTTGTAGGTCTTACTGCGGTCTCACACAAGCTGTTATTAATATGTAAGTTAGCGTAATCAAATTCACACAGCCATCTGAGCTTGGGGTAATTTTATCGAGTTAGAGGTATTTTTCAGTAGCGCATTTAAAATTTTATGGAATTTTCACACAGCTCTCCGCTGAAACATGCAACAATTGATCAAAAATGCTCTACGGCGATCAAAACACTGCATTCACATCTCGTTCCACCAAAACGTCGACAGTAGTGTTTTTGTAACAAGAATACTTTATCACAATTACCTCAGAAACACTCAAAATTGTTGCCGTTAATGCAGATCCACTATATTGCATAAATCTATGGAAGGTATGGAGTGAACAATTGTTTGCTCTGATTTCCAGTTTAGCTTTGTTTCGCTGAGTATTGACACTGAGTGAGAACTGAATGAAAGAAATTTGGAAATAGTGCAAGGTTTCTTCCTCATATCATCTTAGGGAGTTTTTCCTCACCACCTTCACCACCGGCTCGCTCAATAGGGATAAATTCACACACTTAAAACCTGCATCCTGTGTTTATATGTTTCTGTAAAGACATATAGACAATGAGACAATGTCTATTGTTAAAAGCACTACACAGATCAAATTGAATTGAATTGAAATAGTGTTCACTGAATGCTTGTTGTATTCAAACGAGGAAAACATTGCTCATTGTTTGGTTCAAATAGAGCATTGCTGTTCAGCGTAAAGAGTTTAGAGGAAGAGAACTTAGTACTGAAAATGCTTCTTAGACATTGTAATAAAGTTTGTAATAAAATCAGATTGTCAGTGGCAATGTTGTTCATTCAGTCTGAACTCTGAGAGGAGGAGGGCCGAGCTACTGCAGGTGACTCATGAGAATCGGACCATCTATGAGCGGATTACAGCACAGGAATCTGAATACAGACGGGAACTGTGGGAGGAGAACTGGGCAAAAACCGAGCAAAGGCGAGATGGTATTACGTGCTATCCACGGGGAGTGGCTGATAAGCAGGTAAACAACACAGAGTCAGAGGACACTTATTTTTTTTGTCTTTAAAAATCATTTGAACTTTAAGGTCAGTATATATGTTCAAACACTGCCAGATTTTGTTTCAGTACATTAAGGTTGAACACATTATGTTTAATATAAACACTACAATGTTTCTCCATTTAGAAACACTGATAAATTTCTATTTCAAACAAGCTGGACCTCATTACATATTTATTCACTGTGAGGAGAAAGTCATACGTATCTAAGTTAAACCTACAGATGGGTGACAAAGTAAAGGTAGTTCTAACTAGGAGTTCTATTGTGCTGTGGGAGCCATTTTGCTTTTATGGTTTGGGTCCACTTGTCCCCTATATATAGAGGACATTTTCACTTAGGGGTGTACTCACTTTTGTGGGTACTGTATATATATATATATATATATATATATATATATATATAAACATTTCTATCCCGGGGTGGGAGAGGTATCGTGCAGGATGACAGCTCCGTCCACAGGGCATGAGGTCTCGCTGAATAGTTTGATGACAATGAAAATGATCCCATTCACCAGATCTCAACTTAACTGAACATTGATGGGAGCTTTTGAAGTAACATTTTATCTATCGCTCTCCCACACCATCATTAACACACAAATGATAGGAGTATCTTTACGAAGACGAGCGTTCATCCCTGCTGTACAGTTCCACAGACATGTAGAATCTACACCAACATACTTTAAAACTATTCTGGTGTCTTGTGGTGGACCGGGAACTTACTAAGACAATTTATCTCGGCTTTTTCTTTAATTTGTCACTCGTCAGCTAGCTTGGTCTTGTAATGTAAATAGAATGGTGTTAACTGTTGTAAAAATTAATTTACCACACCAGGTACCTTATGTAATTTAGGTCACTTGTTAAGATTATGGCTAGCCAGTTTGCATTTCGATTATATCTATTAATTTGGTCATCTAGACTTGTTCATGGCCCCACCGACAACTGCAATTACGACCATGACGATGATTAGGACCCTCTGGGGCTGTACGACATGACGTATTGTTGTAATGTGTTCAGCATTAAGTACTTCTGCTGTTGACTTATTGTTTGTTATTTTGACACAAAATGGCTAGACTGCAGAAGTCCAATTCTCTGAAACACTTTTTCTAGATGAGCTTGGAAAATCTCCAAATGTATGATTAAGGTCATTTTAGTAGTAGATGCTAAATGTATGCCTCGATGCAGGAAATTTGAGGGTGTCTTTAACAATCTTAGATGCGCAGTAACAGACAGTATCTTGACTTATACATTACACAGAAGGTGAAGAAAAGTGTCAAGTTTTTGGGAGGAGCACCAGGCCGGACGCTGAGCTCATCCAGTAGAACAGAAGATGGCGAAACCACAGACGAAGATCTCCAACATCAGTGATGACTCATTCTTCCAGGGTCCTACCACCGCTAACTAGGCGATGACATGGTACCCTTCAGAACATTAAGACCATGAATGTATATACAGGATTAAAAGGAACATCTGGATTTCTATAGGAAGACATTCTCACTATTCCACTATGCTCCTAAATCTCGATGGCTTTCATATCTAGTGTTTGGTGGCCAGTGGGTGGCAGCATAATACTTTAGAATAACGTTATTCATTCAGCTGCAGTAAACACTTTATACTTTATTTCTAGTGAATTGAACAACTTCGGGCTTTCAAGAGTCTGTTAATTAAAATGACTTGGAAGGCAGGTAGAATTTCTCAGAATTTCAACTGTTACATATAAGTGAGTCCTTTTTTACTACAAATTCACAACAGGTTCTCATCCTAGACCTGCTCGCTACGATGTTGTTTTTGTCATATGAGATTCAGCTGAAATGAAACACAATCATGTATGTTATGTAGAGTGGTGCTTGAGTGGTGCTTTCTGCATAAATGACCTAAAACATCATGATTTTCACATAGAAGTCCAAAAAGTAGATAAAAAGGACCAAATTAAACAAATGAGACAAAAATATTATACTTGGTCATTTATTTATTCATGAAAATGATCCAATATTGCCTATCTGTGAGTGGTAAAAGTATGTGAACCTATTCTTTCAGTATCTGGTGTGACCCCCTTGTGCAGCAATAACTGCAACTAAACGTTTCCAGTAACTGTTGATCAGTCCTGCACATCGTCTTGGAGGAATTTTAGCCCGTTCCTCAGTATAGAACAGCTTCAACTCTGGGATGTTGGTGGGTTTCCTCACATGAACTGGTTGTTTCAGATCCTTCCACAGCATTTCTATTGGATTAAGGTCAGGACTTTAACTTGGCCATTACAAAATATTAACTTTATTCTTCTTTAACCGTTCTTTGGTAGAATGACTTGTGTGCTTAGGGTCGTTGTCTCGCTGCATGACCCACTTTCTCTTGAGATTCAGTTAATTTATAGATATCCTGGCATGTTCCTTCAGAATTCACTAGTATAATTCAGAAATTCCATCAATGATGGCAAGTCATCCTGGTCCAGATGCAGCAAAACAGGCCCAAACCATGATACTACCACCACCATGTTTCACAGATGAGATAAGGTTCTTATGCTGGAATGCAGACATCAGACCAGGCCACCTTCTTTCATTGTTCCATAGCACTGTGTGTTCTGACACCTTTCTATCATAGCCAGCATGAATTTTTTCAGCAATTTGTGCTACAGTACCTCTTCTGTAGGATCGGACCAGTCGGGCTAGCCTTTGCACCCTATACGCATCGATGAACCTTGGGCGCCCATGACCCTGTCACAGGTTGTCCTTCTTTAGACCACTTTTGGTTGGTACTAAGCACTGAAAACCAGGAACACCCCACAAGACCTGCTGTTTTGGAGATGCCCTGACCCAGACGTCTAGCCATCACAATTTGTTCCCTGTTAAAGTCGCTCTAATCTTTACGCTTGCCCATTTTTCCTACTTCCAACACATCAACTTCAAGAACTGACTGTTCACTTGCTGCCTAATATACCCCACCTCTTGTCAGGTGCTACTGTAATGAGATAATCAATGTTATTCCCATCACCTATGAGTAGTTTTAATTTTATTGGTGTATAATGTGTATTGTGAAGTACAGATTATAACGCTGAATGGAACGTGACTAAATGCGCCTGAATGTAAATCTACAATAAGACTGATAAAGCTGTCGCTGTTACCCCTTATACATTACTACTGATAAAAGCATCTTCCCAATATGTGCTTTACCTGCTGATTGTCTATCTGCCCTGATGTTTTGAGGTGTTCTTAACAGGGGCAGGGTGACAGGAAGAGGTCACACCTCACTGGCTCTGGCATCATTAAATAAGACGATCAGTAGATGAAATGAATACTTGAGCAAGATGTCTTCAAGAATGCACTAATGCAGATTCTCCAGCTCTCCACACTGCTGCACTATTGGACACGAGTACTAGAGACATAGGAAATATAGTCACACACAAGAATATTACTATAAACCATAGTGAAGAAAACATGACCTTTTAGCAAGGCTTTGTAATACAAAAAAAAAAAAAAAAAAAGCAAACGGTTCACAGAAGCATAGCATCTGACTTTTAGAAAAATACATTTATTTGTAAAGAGCACACAAATCCACAATAGACAAATCTCTAAACCCATGAAGTGAAAAAAGAAAGAAGAAAACAAATAATGTATTTGGGATGTATGAGGTCTGAACTCATTTTAAGTTAGCAGAACTTTGAATTTTTTTTTTTTTTCAGAAAATACAACACTTTTAGTTATATGAGTATTAAAACAAACAATTCCATATGATTAGTATTTCTCCAACGACAGGAAACTTTATCACAGATAAATAACACGGCTTTATAACAGGAATGTTCTTTTAATAAGATTACAGTCAAACACTCACAGACTTTACAAATACATTAGTGAATGTTCTCATAACAGTCTCTGATAGCCAGGATCCTTTTTTCTTTCTTTTCCAGATTGGATTTGTAGACACACAATTACGAGTAAAATAATAATGTGCATCTGCATTGTGTAATAAGGCATTTTATTATTTTAATATTAGACAGAGAGCTAAAAAGGATGGAAAAAGTTAAATACATAGCATGATAAGTCGAAAAGGGTCTATACAGTATATACCTAGTGCGTGTGAGTGTGTGTGTGTGTGTGTGTGTGTGTGTGTGTGTGTGTGTGTGTGTGCGTGCATGCATGTGCCAAATATTTTGAAACATCCGGTATAAACCTTTTTCATTATTAAAATAATATTTAATAAATATTCTACAATAAAATAAGTATAAAATACGGAATCTAAATAAGAAATGGATTTATACGAAAAGTGTTTTTTTTTTTTTTTATTGGAAAAAATTCTAGCTCTAACTGGAAAACACAGATCTGGATCACTCTAATTAGGCACAACATATATTTGTCTAATATATAACCGCGATCTAATATCAACTTTAAGACAAATCTAGGTTTTTCAGTGACTTACTTACTTACATATAGTGAGTAAGTAATTCACCGAACGAGGGCATCAGCTATTTAGAATCTCAGAGTGCATACATCCTTAAATACTAAGATTTATGTTTCCTTATTAATTGTTATTCTGTGTCATTTCTGACTGACCTATGGCAATAAAAGTGATCAAATCAGACTGCAGGAGTTCAACAAGTTTGGACTGTGCATGTATATGGCAAATTCCTATTGATGTGCTTGGTAAACGATGAAAATCTCAGATGTGTAAAGATACTCTGAGAATTTGTGCTAACTCATGTGAACTTGTATACAGTAACTGACAGAGCGATGAAGGTCAGCTATTTCCACCATTATGAATCCGCAAACCTACAACACACAGTGACATTAATATTGAACACTTTAACAGCACTGTGATACTTTACTATTTATGTGACTGGGAAGTAGTATTATGCTTCCTTTAAAACGAACACTCAAGCATTCTTCAACAAAATCTCTATTTACCACATCTGTAGTGTGTGTGTGTGTGTGTGTGCATGATTACACAAAGCTCATTTCTAATTCAAGTATAAGGGCCGTTGTTGTTTATAAAGGTGTTTACATATTAATCTCTAAATCTGTATTATTCATGGTGGCTTAATTCAATTCAATTCAATTTTATTTGTATAGCGCTTTTAACAATGGACATTGTCTCAAAGCAGCTTTGCAGGAATATATAAATAGAGGATACAGATTTTAAGTGTGCGAATTTATCCCTATTGAGCGAGCCGGTGGCGACGGTGGCGAGGAAAATCTCCCTAAGATGTTAAGAGGAAGAAACCTTGAGTGGAACCAGACTCAGAAGGGAACGCTATACAGTCACATACAGTACAACTGTCAGTCTCTGCTTCAAAAATACTGCCTTTGGTACATATTCACAGATGTGGTACATAGAGATCAGTTTGAAAAATACTGCATTTAAACCTGCATGTTATTTCTCCTGTGTGTATAAACCCACAGGTCACAGAAACACTGTCACTGACTGTTCCTGTTAGTGTTATGGCAGAAATACAGTAGTGTGTGTGTATATATATATAAAAAAAACAACAAAATAACAAAAAAAACCCCCACAAAATATGTCTATGTGAGTGTATACGGCTCTTTCTACTAACTGAAGAAATCTTTAGAAATCGCCTCGACGAAGTTAGGAGCGGACATGAGAATGCCAAAAGTGCAGAGTATTGTGAAGAATGAGAAAGCCATCAGACACATACGATCGATAACTGCTGCTGCAAACTTCCACTCGTTGCACATGCTTGTGTCTTCATCCCGGTTTTGAAATCTCCTTGTGATGTACCTCACTTCCTCTAGAATCTTTGCTAAATCAGTCACTGCAGATCCTCCTACAATACCCCTGGGGTGCCCGCCTCTGGCCCCTAACGGTGCCACTGTGGCCCCCGACAGCAACGCCTCCTCTTCACTGGCTTGCATGAAGCGACCACAAATCAGTGCCGACTCAGCTGAGCTGGAGCAGTTAACTCTGTCTGTGCCTCTGAAGCCGATGTAGAGTGTGTTGGTGTTCGAGGCCTGGAGTGTCCCCTGATCAACACACAGCTCCACACTGGACACACTGCCTCTGTGTAGAGGTTTGTTGTGGCAGGCTGTGTGGACGTGATGCTCACCCGGGCGTCGCATACGCAGGAACCAGGCACACCAGTTCAGCAGCACCACACGGGTCTACAAACAACAGCAAGATGACACAGGAACTGAATCATGAGACATGACGGACACTATTACAGGTGAAAAATAATTTTAAATATTACGATAATAAAAACAAATGTACACTGTATGAGCAACTTAACTGTGCAATGGTAGTATCATAGTACTACATTAAAAATCAATTAAAAAAACTCTTAAGAATATTTTAAACATACATTTGATTCTGAGCTAAAACAATAATATTTGAAGCTTCATGAAGGCCATGCTGTATCTATCTGAATCAATACAAGGTAAATATGTATTGTGTTTAACTTAAATATTGTATTGAGTCCGTACATGTTCATTTTGAATCAGTATTTGGCAATTCTGAATCAGTACAGGATAATTATGAATCAGTATAGGGTAACGCTGAATCAGTACAAGGTAACTCTGAATCAGTACAAGATAATTATGAATCAGTATAGGGTAATACTGAATCAGTACAGGGTAACTCTGAATCAGTACAAGATAATTATGAATCAGTATAGGGTAACTCTGAATCAGTACAGGGTAACTCTGAATCAGTACAGGGTAATTCTGAATCAGTACAAGTAACTCTGATTCAGTACAGGGTAACTCTGATTCAGTACAGGGTAACTCTGATTCAGTACAGGGTAACTCTGATTCAGTACAGGGTTATTCTGAATCAGTACAGGGTAATTCTCAATCAGTACAGGGTAATTCTCAATCAGTACAAGGTAACTGAATCAGTACAGTGTAACTCTGATTCAGTACAGGGTAACTCTGAATCAGTACAGGGTAATTCTGAATCAGTACAGGGTAATTCTGAATCAGTACAGGGTAATTCTGAATCAGTACAGGGTAACTCTGATTCAGTACAGGGTAATTCTGAATCAGTACAGGGTAACTCTGATTCAGTACAGTGTAACTCTGATTCAGTACTGGGTAATTCTGATTCAGTACAGGGTAATTCTGAATCAGTACAGGGTAATTCTGAATCAGTACAGGGTAACTCTGATTCAGTACAGGGTAATTCTGAATCAGTACAGGGTAACTCTGATTCAGTACAGTGTAACTCTGATTCAGTACTGGGTAATTCTGATTCAGTACAGGGTAATTCTGAATCAGTACAGGGTAATTCTGAATCAGTACAGGGTAACTCTGATTCAGTACAGGGTAATTCTGAATCAGTACAGGGTAACTCTGATTCAGTACAGTGTAACTCTGATTCAGTACTGGGTAATTCTGATTCAGTACAGGGTAATTCTGAATCAGTACAAGGTAACTCTGATTCAGTACAGGGTAATTCTGAATCAGTACAAGTTGTTTGGGGAGGAGTAACCAATTCATCTGGCATAAAATCGTCCCCATACCCAGAGTACACAGTGAGTGTGAGTGGGTCTGAATGTGTGTCTGTGTGTGTGTGTGTGTGTGTGTGTGTGTGTGTGTGTGTGTGTGTGTGTGTGTGTGTGTGTGTATGAGAGAGAGGAAGATGGGGAAAAAAAGAAAAAAGAAAAATACTTACCCACTTTGGCATCCTGCCACCATCTGGGTCATGGTAATGATACTGTAGCACAAGCACTGTAGCAATGACTGAGAGTCCAACAATCACCATAGTGGTGGCAAAATACTGAGCTAGAATGCACACACACACACACACACACACACACACACACACACACACACACACACACACACACACACACTTTTAGCACTCCTAAAATAACACAAATACAGGATAAAAGAATAAAAAATTATCTGTGAAATAAAATTCATAAGAATGAAGAATTTCTAAAGACGTTACTAAGATGCTATTTGAAAGTGAGAAACAGAGGTTTGTTGATTGGTTAACCCTGTCCATGGAGTGCACAATAATGATACAGCAATGTTTTAAAGCAGCATGTTCTGCTACTCTTTCATGGAATTTCATCACTTATTCTTCAGTAAGTGCTTTATTCTAGTCATGGTTTAGTAGATTTTGGGATTAGAGCCTATCCTGGGAATGCTGGGTGCAAGGCAGGAATTCTTTTAAAGGGCTCAAGGAATTTCAATCTTACTGTTTCTCTTATCGAATGCTTTTTAAACGTCTCACCGAACTAAACTTGTCAATGAAATAATCAGTGCATTCTTAGATCACTGGGAAGCTCTTGGATCCTGAAATCATGGTAATGACGTGAAATTAAAAACCTGAACTTGAAAAGAAAACTGATCGTGTCTCCCAGAAAGTCAGCTCACTTCATTAAGTCTCATAAAAAGCAATGACTTTAGGTCCTTCTCAGAGTGACTGAATGTGTATATCTTTAAAAATGGCCCACAGAGGCTGACTTTCAGTGCTTCAGATGACAAATGAGGCCAGTGGGGAATCACGCTTCTCAACAAAAGAGGCTGAAAAGCTGTCTTATCCGCCTTCTCTCTCACGTACATTTCCACACTCCCAACTGTTTCATTGAGAATCTATTGGACTATTTTACTTACCAATCAGAGGCACTGAATCTGATGTCGCTGGCATTATTTCAGCCACCAGAAGCATAAAGACAGTCAGTGACAGCAACACAGTGATTCCTGAAAAAATAATATATAGAATAAAACCATTGGAGAGCTTTAAATGGAAAGCAAAACAGGCCATTTACTATTATTTTCCACCAAAGTACATACATTCAGTGGTGCTTGAAAGTTTGTGATTTTACAATATTATAGATTTCCGCATAAATATGACCTAAAACTTCATCGGATTTTCACACAAGTCCTAAAAGTGGACAAAGAAAACCCAGTTAAACAAATAAGGAAAAAATATTATACTTAGTCATTTATTTATTGATGAAAATGATCCAATATTACATATCTGTGAGTGGTAAAAGTATGTGAAGCTTTGTTTTCAGTATCTGGTGTGACCCCCTTGCGCAGTAATAACTGCAACTAAACGTTTGCGGTAACTGTTGATCAGTGCTGCACATCGTCTTGGAGGAATTTTAGCCCGTTCCTCAGTACAGAACAGCTTCAACTCTGGGATGTTGGTGGGTTTCCTCACATGAACTGCTTGCTTCAGGTCCTTCCACAACATTTCTATTGGATTAAGGTCAGGACTTTGACTTGGCCATTCCAAAACATTAACTTTATTCTTCTTTAACCGTTCTTTGGTGGAACGACTTGTGTGCTTAGGGTCGTTCTCTTGCAGCATGACCCACTTTCTCTTGAGATTCAGATCACAAACAGATGTCCTGACATTTTACAGTAGAATTCGCTGGTGTAATTCAGAATTCATTGTTCCATCAATGATGGCAAGTCATCCTGGTCCAGATGCAGCAAAACAGGCCCAAACCATGATACTACCACCACCATGTTTCACAGATGGGATAAGGTTCTTATGCCGTAATGCATTATTTTACTTGTTCTCATTGTAACCTTGCCATGCACATCACTGTTGTTCAGTGTTCTCCTGATGGTGGACTCATGAACATTAACATTAGCCGATGTGAGAGAGGCCTTTAGTTGCTTAGAAGTTACTCTGGGCTCCTTTGTGTCCTCGCAGACTTTTACACATTTTGCTCTTATAGTGTTCTTGATTTTCCTCTATTTGTACATTTGTCTGACTGTGGATTGGTGGAGTCCAAAGTCTTTAGAGATGATTTTGCAACAGGTTTGATGAGCATCAACAGCTCTCTTTCTGAGGGTGTCAGAAATCTCTTTTGTTCATAGTTAATGCCCATGATGCACTTCCACAAACGTGTTGTGAAGATCAGACTTTGACAGATCCCGGTTCTTTAAATAAAACAGGGTGCTCACTCACACCTGATTGTCATCTCATTGATTGAAAACACCTGACTTGAAATTTCACCATCAATCCATCCATCAATCCATTTTCTATACCGCTTATCCTACAGGGTCACGGGGAACCTGGAGCCTATCCCAAGGAGCATCAGGCACAAGGCGGGGTACACCTGGGACGGGGTGCCATTCCGTCGCAGGGCACAATCACATACACATTCATACACTAATGGACACTTTGGACATGCCAATCAGTCTACCATGCATGTCTTTGGACTGGGCGAGGAAACCGGAGTACCCGGAGGAAACCCACGCAGCACGGGGAGAACATGCAAACTCCACACAAACAGAACCGCAGTGGGATTCGAACTGATGGTGTTTTCAAAATTTCAGCAGCATCAGACAGACACCTCACAGGTTTATCCAGAACAGAATGCAAAGGTTGAACTTCTGCTTTTGGAGACGCGTGAAAAGATCTTTAATGAGCTCTGTGGATCAATAAACCTCTAGAAGTCCAAGTGATGAATCTGATGGAGTGATTTCAGCTCATTTACAAGATAATCTGGAGCAAGGCAGCAAGGTCAAAGACATACAAATACTCTCTTTCTCCCATCTCACACACATAAGGATACACCAACATATACTACATCTAGGTAAAGTATATACACTATATCAGTGCTAAAAAAAGAGAAAAAAATCCCAGAAGGGTTTACAAAATAAATAAATAAACTGATAGGTTCATACTATAAATTTTGAAAACAAATTATTTTCAAATCAACAATAATACCAAAAACACATTCATTCATTCATTGATTTTCTACTTTATCCTGGTCAGGGTTGTGGTAGTTCCGAAGCTTATCCCATGCAGGAACACTGGGCGTGAGGCGGGAACACAAGTCCACTGCATGACACAATGCATACATGCACTGTCAAACACACTTTTTTATAAGCACTTATCCATTTCACTTAAATTGCCATTTTGATCCTAAAGAAACCCCTACCCCAACATACAAAATATACACACAGCCCAGTGTAAATACACACACAAGCACTTTTCCTTGTTGCTTCGATTGTGTGCCCATTTGTGTGCATTTAGCATTTTGCTGTAACACTCTGAACTTGCACAAAACATTCATGTCCTCATACAGAAATCCAGCGCTCTTCTCCCCCGGCGTATACAGCCTATTCTTGGTAAAGTACACTGTGTTTTCCTGTCTGCACAGATTATAAACTCTCTAGTGAGATGCTTCCCGGCTGCTGCTTAATGAGCTGAATTTCTCTTCCCCATCCCCTTTACCCTGGCCACATCTGTACCCATTAAATTCCCAATCACTGTAATGCACAGCATTTATACATGATGCAGTTAAGCCACTGTGAACACATAATTACGGCACAAAATGAATCTTCACTTGCCAAAAAACAGGGTGTCAGGCTGCAATATCCGAAGGCGAGAGCACTGCATTGCATGCCATCATCTTACACACCTGTGTTAACTCATCATCTAAAGAGCACTGCCTTCATGGGCTGAATTTTAGGTGTTGGAAAATGGACTGAAGTCTAGCAGCACTGCCTTAAAAATGCTTTAAAATAGCAATATAATGATCTTCATGTCAGTACACAGTAAAATTCGACATATAGGACAATATCACATCACTACTTAACAACTAAATATAACTGAAGTGAAGCAATACATCCTTTAAATGTTTTTTTTTTTTTTTTTTGGAAGATACTTTTATCCACAGTAACTTTCACCTGGAACAATTCAAATATAATGAAACTGAAACGTTGAGGATCAAGTACTGGCGCTCCAGCAGTTTGGAAATTTTAACTTGGCTCGAATAATATAAAATGTCATTTGTGAAGGTTATCATGCATAGCTCTTGTTCTAAAGAAGATTTTCCAAAGCCACATTGCACTAAAGTTGATTCATAAAGGCCAAACCCATTTGCCTACTAATCTTCCAAGCTATTAGACTTCTAATTTTCTGATCAAACACGCCACACAATCTCTTGCAAGAAGTTATGATTTAGTCTTCACCTTATTGGAAACTAAACAAACAAACAAACACCAACCAAATTTAGGTAATAGTCATTGCCTAATGAAGCTAAGTGAAATTTGGACAGATTTTTTTAGTCACTGTTGCCTTTGCATAATTACATCCACTTTGAGCTGCTGGTTTATTAGTTACAACCTCTAGCTTTACATAAATTGTATATTCAAAGTCACACATCACATGACTGATTGCCTGCCTTGTTTATACCACAGAGCACATGTGTAGCATTCAGTTGAGTGTTATAACGAGCAAACCGATTGAATCTGGACGTGGCAGAATATTCGTGTCGGTTCTAGTACCAGCCAAATGACTGTCATTTTGGGAATTTTATACACAGGTGTTCCAAGGGATTAGCAAGAATGGTGCAAAAAACAAACAAACAAACAAACAAAAAACCTCACAGTGATCGGCAATCAAGAGAATGAAAAGAACTTTAGGGTCAAAGGGGTTGAAGAATGGTTTGAAGTATGAATTTAGCATCTGTGTGTTGGTCAGAATGCAACACATATCAGACTTTATCTGGAATGGGCTAAAGCTGAAGATCATGTTAGGTGCTGAGAACAATTGCCAGTACCATCAGAACTGGTCAGCTGAGGAGTGTAAAAAAAATCTGATAAGACAAATCAAAGTTTCTTTTTGTATTATAATGTTAGAATGACCAGAATTTCATGCAATATACAGTAGGTCCATGAAGAGGCCACGCTTGGTGTGAACATTGTGGGCCAGTAGTGGTGGTATGATGATGTGGAGAATGTTCTCCTAACACAAATTAAACCCCAGATACCCAATGAAGAACATCTGAACAGCAAAAACATCTGACTGCTGACCAAGTAGATCACTTCATGGGTAGTTTATCCACACTCAGGTCGAAATTGATAGCATGATACTGCATTCAATCACAAGTCATGTAGTATTACCTAATGCTCCCAGAAATATGGCATATTCTTTTCTAGTCAACACACTTAGTGTTGCAACTCCTTCTTTAAGACATTACTAAATAATCAACAGTTAAAACATTCTAGACCCAGAAACAGAATACCTACAATATGTCTATACTGTATATCAAGCAAATTTCTATATATAGCCATGTGTTTAACAAAATTTCTACATTGGATGTGCGTGTGTATGTTACCCAAAGAGATCTTTTCGCCTGAGTCAGCAGGCAACAGGAATACCAGTAGTGCGAGGGTGGAGATGAGCACACAGGGGACGAGCAGGTTCAGGCCGTAGTAGAGCGTTCTCCTCCTCATCACTAACGTGAAGGTAATGTCAGGGTACGGCTCCTTACAGCAGTCATAAAACCTCTCGTTTCTCCGTCCAGGAACCTCTAAGATGAGTTAGAACTCTTAGTAAAAAAGCACAATTACTATGCCTGTCACATACTAATATAGTAGGTACCTCATTTTGAAGATGTAAATGGATAGATACCAGACACATTAGACGTCTATTAGTTGCCCACTCACACTGTCCAACTCGATGGAAAATAAGGTTCGAGCTCCCACAGTTACTTGTACTCTCAGTAAAATTCATCAAAGCACAACATAAAAACAATAAAAAAAGAGGAATAATCCAATTTTCTCCAGTGGATGCTTGTATCTCGAAATTATTTTCAATTATGGGGGTGTTCTATGGCCCATTGACTCGGGACACTTGTTCCTTCTTCCTCCCTCATATGCTCCTTTATTTCCCTGAAGAAATAGGGGTTCTTTAGCTCTTAACTGACCACGAAGCAGGACTCCAATCCTCATTACCCTGGCATTAGCTTTCTCAAAGCCTCATGACTGTAGCCATGACCAGAAAAACTAATTCATTATCAGTGTTTAAGGACAAATTTTCCGCTTGTCTTTGACTTTTCCTGAACAATTAGTAATACTTATTGTAAGGCATGGATTTTTAGTGACCATAGTACAAACACAAAAATAGATTTTTGTCTTGTTTTCTATTTTAAATGCATAGTTTTCTCCCTTTTGGCAAACTGTGCATGACAGTATGCAAATAGTACTGCCAAATTCAAATGACTAAAGAATCTATTCATTTCCAGGCCCGCTGATAGTTCAATCTGCTAGCAAGAACTTTTCATTATTTTCAAATCGCTCTACAGAGACAGCATCCACATCTGATGACTTCTGTTATCATCACAAGACATTCTGCAGGCTTATTTCCAAACAGTACACAAAAACTACATCTGTGATCTTCAGGGAGAGAAAAAAAAAGGATTTTTCCCCCCTTAATTAAATGTTAGGAAAATGGTTTGTTAGAACATCAAGCTCCTTAGGTATTGATTCTTTGTTTGGCCAGGTTTCCCTCATAAACATCTTAACATTTTCCAGTGTTCCTAACAGTCCTTTATACATTATAATCAATCAGTGTGTATAAACCTACCCACTAGATCCCACTCTCCATTGCCTATGTAGCCTGTGATATCTGCTTCCAGCATCTGCAGATCCAGAGACCAGCCTCCATAAGTCCAAGATCCAAACTTCAAATCACAGCGTTGAACATCGAAGGGGAACCAGCGCACATCAATATAGCAGGTGCTCTTAAAAATTCCTGCGGATTTTCAAAGAGTCAGTTGAACCAATTTATATAATGAAAAGAACAAACTGGAGCACGTTCGCCTCACACCTCCAGGGTCGGGGGTTCGATTCCCACCGTGGCCCTGTGTGTGTGGAGTTTCGATGTTCTCCCCGTGCTGCGGGGGTTTTCCTCCCCCAGTCCAAAGACATGCATGGTAGGCTGATTGGCATGTCCAAAGTGTCCGTAGTGTATGAATGGGTGTGTGAGTGTGTATGTGATTGTGCCCTGCGATGGATTGGCACCCTGTCCAGGGTGTACCCCGCCTTGTGCCCGATGCTCCCTGGGATAGGCTCCAGGTTTCCCCGTGACCCTGAAGGAAGGATAAACGGTATAGAAGATGGATGGATGGAAGAACAAACTAGCCATTAGAACTATAGTACTACACAACCAAGATAAGAAAAATTAATATGGCAAATAAGAGTTAGAAACAGGTATACTGCCCTTCAGAACTATTGGCACCCTTTATGATCGAAATTAATTGTACAAAATAGACATTACATACAATCACTCCATTTTCCACTCAAACTATGTATTAATGAACATTTTCAGACACTTAAAATACCGTCTAAAACTGTAATCATTTGCCAGCAATGAGATCCATGAACATGCTGCCTACCATGCACACTGAGAAAGATGGCACTGAAGGGGAAAAAAACCCACACCAATCATAATGTTTCACATCATATCATAATCATAGTGTTTGTCAAGTCAAATTAAAAGGTTATGTTGTGTCAACACCAGAATCAGCGTCAAACTCCATCTACCAAATACGGCCAGCAAGAAACACAGCATCCAACTGTCTCATTCACGTTCACAGTCACCGTCTTTAGAAGACAAACACTTATAAATCTAATTTATTCCCAAACACAGGGCAGCTGCACAGTGTGTCAGGCTTGTCTTCTTTCCACATTCTCTGAGCCATTCTTGCTCTATCACAGTGTTTTCCCAAAGGTTTTTATAAAGGTCTCCAAACACTCTTGGTGTTCCACATCTTCTACCAACATTACTCATTTGCATGCATCCCATCATGCATTACTGATATAAAAGCATTTATATATTTCTATGGTTAACGCACTAGAAAAACACCAGCATGACCATAGAAGGCTTCGATGCACAATGCACAACCAAAAGGCCAAGGTACATTCTGTAGTGTTCTCAGATAGGAATTAGGAGAGATAAGATGAGCTGTATCCCAAATTGGTGTTATACTCCCTTCCCTTCCCTATAAGTGCATTATGGGTATTCTCTACCCTTGAGTTCTTTATTTGGGCACTAAGTTATTGCAGTGTATTGTGGGATTTCATGAGGGAACTACATATTCTCACTATATCTTTGGGCATGGCTACAATATGGCAACCCCCCCCCATACCCCAACCCCCCCACTGACATAAATATGAACAAAAAAAAAAGTATGTTTTTATAAAGAATAAATAAGATACAGTACATTAAAAAAATTAAATCACTACAAATTACCAACATTAGTACTAGTAGCTTTGAGACATTTATACCAAGAAGTAATTACTTCAACATCCCAAGGTTATGAGCTTCCCTCTGATGGACTTGGAAAACTAAAATTCTCCATAAAACTTTTAATAGGATTAAAGGCAGGATATTGGCTAGGCCATGCAAGTTCTTGAGCTATTTCGCCTGTAAGGTCACTGTCTTGTTCAAACATCCATCTTCTCCCCAGATTGTTTCTTGGCCCATGAGATTAAATTCTCCTCTAATACTGTATGTCTCTGTACATTGTGTCCTTTGATGATGTGTAATACCCCAGAACCATTTAAAGACAAGCAGACCCATATCATGATGCTCCCACCACCATTCTTCACCACTGGTGTGTGTTCTTGAGATCATATTATTCTCACAACCCGTATTTCTCCTAACACTTCGTCCTGAATTATTGCCAGAGGTTTATTTTTGTTTTGTCGGATCAGAGTAGATTGCTCCAAAAGATATTTAGATTCGTCTAAATGCTTTTAGACGCACATCTCTGTGCTTCATTTTTTTTAGCAGAAGAGTTTTGTGTGGGGTGTAGAAATGGAGATGATTCTGTCGCAGTTTTTTTGCTTATGGTTCTTTGTTGTAACTGTTGCTCTTGTTACTTTCAGGTTGTCCTGCAATTCGTTTTGAGCCATTGCTGTCTTTATCAGTAATCTGAGAGCGCATTTTGAAATCTTGCATGGTGCACCTTGCGTTTCCACAAATTTGCCACCGACATATTATCAGACCAATTCTACTGACAGGGATGTTTAAGATCTTTGCTCTGGCTCTGTAGGGTTTTTCCGTTTAAGTGTTGTTTGATAATGCTTTCCCGAAAAACACAAGGAAGCTCCTCCACATTTACCATGATTGCTTGCTTGCATCCATCCATCCATCTATCTATCTATCCATCCATCCATCCATCCATCCATCCATCCATCCATCCATCCATCCATCCATCCATCTATCTATCTATCTATCAAACTATCTCCTCCACATTTACCATGATTGCTTGCTTGCATCCATCCATCCATCTATCTATCTATCCATCCATCCATCCATCCATCCATCCATCCATCCATCCATCCATCTATCTATCTATCTATCAAACTATCTCCTCCGCCTTTACCATGATTGCTTGCTTGCTTGCTTCTATCTATCTATCTATCTATCTATCTATTTTTTTATATGGACTGTATCTTTTTTTCACTTGCGAATCCATATTTTTCTGTCCATATTTATGGGTGTAACTTTGAAGGGGATATATGCACTGGAAGTATATTAAATAACTAAAGCAAAAGTCTTTGAATACTTATTTGTCCTCACGGTATGAATAGGTTGCAGGACAGACCTGAAGATTATAGGACAGACAGATACACAATCAAACAAGCTAAAAGAACAAAGAAGGCTTCTTTAAGAGATGTGAGAGGTCATCTAGTATAGCTTACCTGGGGGTAGATATTGGCAGTAGCCAGATGAGTTGACCAACACATTGGTATGAAAAGTGGCATCAAACCTCTCATCAGCACTATGTAAACACACAAAATATGACATTTTAGTAAATTCTTAAGATATGCAAACCTCTTTCAGCATTTCTATTTATTTATTTTTTTGTATGAAGTACCACAAAACTCATACACAGCTGTCACTGCAACCATGATGCCTCAACTACCGTGATTTTACATGCACAGTCACCCAGTGTAGCCCATTTTTTGCTATATCCAATTTCCCGGTAACTCTTTACACGATTCATATTTCCTTTGGTTATCAAACAAACAACAACAGTGTGTTTAGAATTGTTTTGTTTCTTTTCCAGATTTGCCAATGTTTTCTTAGCTATGCTAAGCAGTTCTACCTGTTATAGAGGAGAATGTCAGGTCTCCAGATCTGATTATCAGGAAACCTCACATTGGACACTCCGGGGTAGTCACTCAGGTTCCACTGTAGATAATAATCCACCCAGTACTGAAGGGGCAAAAAGAGGGGGTTATAATTACAATATAAAAAGATCAATCAGTAAATTCATGATTAGTATCAATAAAAAAAAAACAGCAAAAAGTCTGCAGATGTATCTATACACATGACGTCCTTGATTTCATTCATTACCTTGTCATAATTCCATAGTAAGGATTTATTTATTTTTTTCACAGAAGAAATAAATGATTTGGGGAGATTCTGTTTTGTAAAGTGAAGGTTAAATATACAATGTTTATTTTACAATAGAGAAATCAGAATCACTGTACGGTGGCTTGAGCAGTCCTGTGTAGGTTAGTGCAACATTGCGTCAGCAATCGGGCTGATGGTTATCATATTAAACCTCCAAATCATGTGCAGCATGACCTCAAACACGAACTCACTCCACCCTCATCAACTGTAATCAGGCTGAAAGATCAGTCTAGGCAGTGGTCTGGTCCAAGTCAATTTCTTTAATATTGTGCCTAATTACATAATGTGCATCTGGTGTTCTGCTGGGGAAAAACGGGGCTGGAGAAATTCACAATAATCAAATATTTACGAAAATGTGAGGGGTGTACCCATTTTTGTGAGATACTGTTTCCTGTTTTGCTACCATGTTCTCTTAAGTAAACGGTTTTAGTGGATCACTGTACCATGCTGCTTGAAACTGGGATCCTGAGGCTGTGGAGCGCCAACACAGCCATTGTACCTGGACATTATTGCAGGGTTTGAGACAAGGCAGTAGTAGTTATAATTGGATAATTAACCCAGCATACTACAGCAGTAACTGTAGCATTTAAGCAAGAAATATAAACCCTTAGGTTTAAATAAGCCATATTCACAAAGTAGGAGGCCACAAATATTCATGGGCAATCAATTCACTGATTCACTTAAGAAAAAAAAAAAATCTTTGCATTGAATTCATTGAAATGGCTGATGGAGAGGGAGGCTTTACGAATGAAAGAACATTGAGAAAAAGAAAGTGAGACAGAGAGCGAGAGAGAGAGAGAGAGAAAGAGAGAGCGAGAGAGAGAGAGAGAGAGAGAATATTACAGAAGCTCCGTCACATTAGCTTAATTTTGACAGGACCTTTTAAATGTGTAAGTATTCACACTCAGAGGAACCACTGATAATAAAGTCATTAAATTCAACCAATTGCATTATTTAAGAACAGCAACTATGAACTAAACTTCTGCCTGTGCCATTTGTGTGTATGTATACTGGTATGTGTGAAACCGTGCTTGTAGGAATAATTAATGCTCACAGTGGCCCAAATCACCTCAAATAAAATATCAAAACACCTCAAATTTCCACTTGCACACATTCCCCCCTTCGATGATAAAGAAGCTCAATCAGAACAATGAATTTCAGAAAAATAAGGGAGATTGAAAGCACACACACATATACACACACACACAAAAAAAACTGGGTCAAGCAAAAAGAAGACAACATTAAACAGCCAAACTGTACACAAAGAGAAGCCATTCAGTTATTAAAAGATTTCATTTCGCCTTTAGCATCGGGACCATGCTCCTTCTGAGGTAATGAGTAATGATCTCAGACTAAGAGCTTTAATGTTCTGAATGCAGCTACTCATACTTGGCCATTAAGGCTTGGACAAAGACGATCTCTTTAAATCAATCGATTTCTCCTCTAGGCCACTAAGCAATATTTCATGTTACGATATATAAAAATATCAGTATGTAAAAGTCAAAACACATATAAGGATAATATACACGTAAACGAAGGCTCACTTTCAAAGTGACAAAACGTGAGTTGCACAAGTATTAAAGATACAGAACTTTCTGATAATACAACTGTCCCGTTTAGAGGCTGTTCCTATATACACTCACCAAAACCTTTATTAGGAACACCTGTACAGCAGCTTATTTATCCAATCAGCCAATCAAGTGGCAGCAGCAGAACAATGAATAAAATCATGCAGATACAAGTCAAGAGCTTCACAGTTAATGTTCACATCAAACATCGGAATGAGAAAAAGATGCCTCAGTGACTTTGACTGTGGCATGGTTGTTGGTGTCAGACAGGCTAGCTTGAGTATTTCAAAAACTGCTGATCTACTGAGATTTTCACACATGACAGTCTCTAGAGTTTAGACAGTATGGTGTGAAAAACGAAAAAAAAAAAACATCCAGTGAGCATCACCTCTGCGGGTGGAAACACCATGTTGATAAAAGAGTTCAGAGGAGAATGGCCCTACTGATTCGAGCTGATAGGAAATCTCTCATAATGCGAATAACCTATCTTTACAACTGCGGTGAGGGGAAAAGCATTTCAGAAGACACAACATGCAGAACTTTGTGGTGCATGGGATACAACAGCAGAAGACAGCAATCAGGTTCCTTTCCAGCCACACAGGAATATAAGGCTACACTGGGCACATGCTCACCGAAACAGGGCGATTAAATTTTGAAAAAAACATCGCTTGGTCTTTTTTCCAATCTTTAACTAGAGATTGTTGTGGATGAAAAATCCTCTGGAGATCAGCAGTTTCTGAAACATTCAAACCAGCCTGGCCGACACAACCCAATCCCCCCCACCTTGCCCATTGATGTTTGAAAAATAAGTGAAGCTCTTGACCCATATCTGCATGGTTCTATGCATTGTTTTGCTGCCACATGATTGGATAATTGCATGAACGAACAGGCAAATCAATCTCTCTCTCTCTCTCTCTCTCTCTCTCTCTCTCTCTCTCTCTCTCTCTCTCTGTGTGTGTGTGTGTGTGTGTGTGTGTGATATTTGTGTGAGTAAGTAGGCTTACCAGTTGTAACCAGATGTTGGTTGTTAAAACCTGATTCTTCTCATCCTGGAAGACACAACCATGCATTATAATACACACATGTATGCAATACACATACTGAATAAAATGTGTTGTCATTTTAGACTTGTTCAATGCCATGCAATCTACAAGTGGGTTTATTAAGGCTAAGCCAAGATGATGTCAGGTACTATAAATTCTTACTGACCTGATGGTGTTGAATGGAAGTATTAACCTCACTGAATTCCATTCTGATGATTTAGCTCTTCAGATTGGAGTTTAAAGGACTCAGACACTTATTACATATTATATAGCTTGTCTATGGTACTAAAATCCAGCTGATATTCCTGCATGATATTCGTGTAATAAATGCTGGACTCAGATTAGAGGTGTCATTTGAATTTCAGTGCCAAATAAAAAATCACTGGACTTGCATTTAGACAGTTCTGTCAGTCTAAAAGGAAATAAATGATGCTAGATGCCAAGTAACTCCAGATAAAAATAAATCAAAGTGAGGATACTGATTATAGTAACACAATATAAGCAGCAACAATCTGGGCCTGGTTTCCTAAAAGCATTGCAGAAATAATATTGTTCAAAAATAGTGGAATTATAGTGTTCGAGCCATTTTCATAAACCAAAGCCTTTGTACCAGTGATTTTTACCCATGCTACATGAATTTTTCTTTATATAGTCATGTAACATATTGTTGCTGATGATTCCCAGCCAACGCAATGCCAGGTGATCAACTCTGCACCCGGTCACAAGACTTACAAGCAACCTACTCTCATTCATAGTGCCCTGACTTCTTACTGCACACACCTCATCTCAGTAAGCACACATAGTATGAAGTTTTCCATCCAGCTCTTTTATGCAAATTTTAAAAAAGCAAATAAATTTAAAAGTCTTTCTCTCTCTCTATATATACATATAAATTTAAAAGACTACATATCACTAAAAAATTATTTATGTTCGGTTGAGGTGAAAAATATCTAACAATAAATATGAGATTAGGAAAAGGTGATGTATGTAATGTTTCAGTGCATTAAACCTAAACAAGGCTCCAGAGACTTATGCATCAAACGACACATTTCGCTAATGTTTCGCCTTTTTACTTATTTATTTATTTTTTATTTTTCATCGATAGACAAAAACTTTGGGTAATGCAGGTTTTTTTTTTGTCCCTGATCACTATTACATTACTGTAGCTGATGGAAACACAGATTCATTAGTATTTTTGTGGACTTTTTGGAAATTCATTTCAAAATAACAAAACATCTGAAGCATTAGAAACAGAGCTTTTGAATAGAAACCCAGCTTGTGACCCTACTGAGCCATTTGTTTTGCTAGTTTTTATCCTTGCCTTTTCAATCGATATACCATTTATTCTCACACACACACACACACACACACACACACACACACACACACACACACACACACACACACACACACACACACACAAAGCACTCCCATGAGAGCAAAACCAGTAATGATTGTGAGGAGAACCTTATTTTTTAATTTGAACTTTTATTTAACTTTTTTAATGACTTAAGGACTTGTACAATTCTTATTCTTCTTGGCAGTAGTAGTAACTGTTATAATGTTGCTTTTACACCATTTTTACATTAATGTACCAGAGCCATGTCACCCTGAAGCTCTCACCTGGTTCCCCACTGAAGATAAGCAGGGTTGAGCCTGGCCAGTACCTGGATGGGAGACCTCCTGGGGAAAACTAAGGTTGCTGACGGAAGTGGTATTAGTGTGGCCAGCAGGGGGTGCTCAACCTGTGTGGGTCCTAATGTCCCAGTATAATGATGGGGACACTATACTGTAAAAACAGCACCGTCTTTCAGATGAGACGTTAAACTGAGGTCCTGACTCTCTGTGGTTATTAAAAATCCCAGAAGCATCGTAAAAGAGTATGGGTATAACCCCAGTGGCCTGGTGAAATTCCCCCTTCTCTATCATGGCCCCCTGATAATCTCCATCCATGAGTTGGGTACATCACTCTCTCTGATTAACTAATATTTATTTCTCTTAATAAAACCTTCACTTGTATCCCTCTGTCAGTCCATCATGGCGCTGATCTGATCAGACCAACAGGGAGATAAGTGTGGCAGAAACTTGTGTGCTTTTTGGTGCTTCATTGATGAAGCTTCCAGGTAACAATGCTACAGTAATGACCGTGCGAATGCCTCCAAAAAGGGAACTGTTTTTGTGAACCGAGGGTTCACGACGGTAACTGAAATTGGGTGATATTTTTTCTCTTTAGTCGAAAGCTCATTTGTGATTCATGCATTATTCTACTAGAGTAATTTAGAAAAATATTACAGAATGACCCATCATGTAAACAAAGCAGTTATGTTAGTGTCAGTTACATCATATAAGACGGCGAGCAGCTGCAAGAGAGGAGCTTTGTGGTGGGTTAATTGTGTCTAATAGCATCTGATTCGGTCAGACTTTACGCTTTGTTTTGCTATCAGGAGACAGCTACAGCAGCATGTCCCTTCCACCACAACACAGCTGTGCATACACACGCATCTAAAGAAGAATATCGGATGTCAAATTCTGAGGCTAGTTCACTTGTACATATGCATGTATGTATATTCATTTACTTTCCATACAGTATATTACAGCTTATTATTAGTATATTATCAAAATACCTCAACGAGGCATATGAGAGACTCATAGAGATGAACTGTCACTACTATTAATAGGATAGATACGCAAGATAATTATGCGCAGTGGTGCAAAAGTACATTGGTGCTTATATAAGGCGTGGAGATGAGAAATGAGGATTCAATTCCCATATATGAATATGTATTCATATGAAAATTTATTTCATTGTACCTGAGATAGGGGAAAAAAAGTGCTTCCTCTGTCCTTCACGTCCTTCTTTACGACACTGACATTGTGGCCGTGTGTTTTTTACTATAATGAGCCAATTGATTTTTGACATTGATGGGCTGTGTAGTAAGTTCCTGTAGTGGTGGATTATTGAAATCATGATTTTTTTTTTTGGGCTTTGAGATCACAATTTATCAATAATGATACCAATTTTATAAGGAACAACATGTATCCATCCATCCATCCATTTTCTGTTCCACTTATCCTACACAGAGTTGTGTGGGAGCTTGGAACCTATCCCAGGGAACTCGGGGCACAAGGTGTGGGACACCGTAGACAGGGTACCAACCCATCGCAGGGCGCAATCGCGCACACATTCACACACTAAGGACAGTTTGGAAATGCCAATCAGCCTACAGCACATGTCTTTGGACTGGGGGAGGAACATGCAAACCCAGAGGAAACCCCCGAAGCACGGGGAGATCGTGCAAACTCTGCGCACACATGGCGGAGGCAGGATTCGAACCGCCAACTGGAGGTGTGAGGCAAACCTCCTAACCACTAAACTTTCGTGCCCCCTGGAATGACATGTATATTTATTAAATTCTTACACTACTCTAGACGAGCATGGTAGCTACATTTTCCTTGTGGTTGTTTGTAAATCATGACTCATTGGAATTACTGAAGCCAAGAGCGTTGCAGTTTAAGAAAAAGTTTAAAAAAAAATTAAACCAACATAAACATAACTTATACTGGGGATGCTGGGAAGCACCATGTCCCCACCATTTTTTGATGTTCCTACTACTTACTGAAAGTCTATAGTATGTTAAAATACTTAATATAATACTTTCTAAAAAAAACTTCACTGTAGCTCTGTTCACAGTGACGCTGGAATCCATAATAAAATGTGTCCCCTATGATCAAGCTCACACATTTGAATGGCTACTAATGTGCCAGGCATCTTGCAGCAGTTCTCTTCCTGCTTTCATATTCATACAGCAGATTGAAGCATTCATTTAAATGGCCAATTTAATCAACCTCCAGGTGTGGCTTTCAGTTTACTTTTTTTTTTATAACAACCTCCCAGTGCAACACAATGTAGGTCATGTAAACCATAACACCCACATTTTAAAAAGCTTCCAAAGCATGTGTCATATCATTATTTCTGCGCAGTGTTAGAAGGCTGTTGGTTAAAACGGAAAGGTTATCTTTTCCTTGGATTGCGCTTGTTACAGAAGTAAAAACACTTTCGTTGAGAATAATGTTTTTTTTTTGTTGACCCGTCATCTGTTGTGTCCCCAGCACTCAAAGCAAATTTACTGGCTGGTTAAATAATTAGTTATGGGAATGTTTCTGTTCTTCTGCTGACAGCAGCTCATAAACGACTTGTGGGTGAAAATCGGTCTTGATTAAACATGCTCGAACTGTAAGGCATCACTGGGCATTTCAAAGTTTTGAGCCCATGCAGCCATGACTCACTCGATCTATTTGTTCATTTCATAAATGTCATTGTCAACTGTTTAGTGTTAGGAAATGTAACATTCAGTGCATTATATTGTTTAGGACCATTTTTTGTCTTCTCCCTACAAGCAAGTACTTGGATCAACTTCTCAGCTTTCCAGTGTAGACTCGCCATGCTTAAAGTGAGTGCATAAGATCATGTGGTACAAGCGCCGCACTTTGGGGCGACTGTGGCTCAGGTGGTAGAGCGGGTTGTCCACTAATCGTAGGGTCGGCGGTTCGATTCCCGGCCCATGTGACTCCACATGCCGAAGTGTCCTTGGGCAAGACACTGAACCCTGAGTTGCTCCCGATGGCAAGTTAGCGCCTTGCATGGCAGCTCTGCTACCATTGGTGTGTGTGAATGGGTGAATGAGACACAGTGTAAAGCGCTATGGATAAAAGCGCTATATAAGTGCAGACCATTTACCTTTTTACTTTATCCTGGTCAAGTTTGGAGTAAATCCGGAGCTTGTCCCATGAACACTGTGTGTGAGGTGGTTATACATCATGGATGGCATATGCCATTCCATCACAGGATTCCATTCACACACACACACACTCATTCACATCTTAGCGTAACCAATCCTCCTACCAGCAAGTTTTTGGGAGTTGAGAGGAAACCTACTTGGATATGGGTAAATCTCCACACAGACAATAATGTTGAGCTGACTTGAGACCCTGGAGCCCAGTTTTGTCTAGTTATTACATCCATCCTTTTTCCATACCGCTTATCCTACACATGGTCATGTGGAAGCCTGGAGCCTATCACACATTACGGACAATTTGGAAATGCCAATCAGCCTACAATGTATGTCTTTGGACTTGGGGAGGAAACCGGAGTACCTGGAGGAAACTACCGAAGCACAGCAAGCCACACAGTGCAGAGGCAGGAATCGAACCCCCAACCCCGGAGGTGCGGGGCAAACGTGCTAACCATTAAGCCACCATGCCCCACCATAGTTATTACAATTAAATATAATATAACTACCCACATGTTGTGTTAACCTTTTGTATTTCTGAACTTGACTTGATGATTTGGCTGTACGAGAGATGATTTTATGTGCGAGAGATTTCTGATGGCCTTCGATTTAATTCAGTCATATATTTTTCACAGCATCTGACTGTGGGTGCTTCATCATGTCGTGCACAGCACATGTTTACTATGTGATTTGTATGAAGTAATGGAACGCATAAACAGATGGTTGGTTGTGTGTGTGTGTGTGTGTGTGTGTGTGTGTGTGTACTGCTACTCACCACATCCATGATCTGCATGAGGCTGATACTAAAGTGAACAGTCAGGGAGTGAGAGTCGTTGTACACAGGTCTCTCTAAAGGATTATAGTTCTGCATGAGATCCTTATAAAGACGTCGCTGGTGCTCACCTTGCAAGGTCACTAAGGTCACACACCCACAGCAGACATATCAAGACAGGAATGAAATCCAGACATCGATCTTGTTTTGCTTTAGATTACATTTCTAAATAAGAGTGGGGGGAAAAAACTGAACTAACAAAAAAGAAAAACACTGAATCCATAATCGAATTTTACAGCTAGAATAACTTTATGTACAATACCTCCACAGATCCAAAATTTCTACAACAGGCAAACCAGAAATTCTCCGCTAAACTGTTAGAAATTACTGTGCGCTAGGTATTGACCCTGAGTAAACGTTCTGAATGCAAGGGAGCGAAAGGCGTACAAATCAGACGAGGTAGATCAGATCTTCTGCAGTCAGCCCAGATGGCAACATATTGATCTGAGAATTTCATCAAGCATCTCCCATCTGTACACTTGGCTGCATATACAATATATATGATTGTCTCTTATAGAGATCATATCTCAAACCTCAAAATAGCCCAAGCGCATGGAAAGGTGTACATTCTGAAATTGACTTACTGTTACAAACACCCTCTCTTACCACTCTGTATATTATGTATACTGTATACTCTGTATGTATATGTTCTCGCTCGTCTTTCAGTTTGTTGTTCCAAACTGCATTTGTAACTACTAAGAGCTCAAAAGCTCTTAGATTAAGATCCTCTACAATGGGTTGTGCGTCAGCAGCACTACAGCTCCCCACATAGCTCACCTCTCCTCCCTGTAGTGCCTTAGAAGGCAAGCCGAGGGAACTAACCTCTGGCCCATAAAACCAGATCCTAATATGTCCTCGTATGAAGAGACAGCGTGTGTTCGAAAGATAAAAAAGGACAATATCCTTATTTAATACCGATATATCAGTCCTACAGCAGTGTTACAGTCATTTGCATCAGCTCAGTGGGCGCAGTACCAAGTGAATAATAAAAGACACAGGCTGCCCTGCTAAAAAACAAACAAACAACAAAAACAACTATAGAAACCATCACCTCTAATGGTTTCCACTACAAACCATCAGCAAACTATTAAAACCATTACCGGTCCTCAGTGATATCCACTAGACATCCACTCGGTCCTTAATGATATCCACTACAACACCAACAGAAGGCAAGAAATTACCAGTAGAGACCCACAGGGACCATTACACTTTCCATTAAAACCATTACAAATTCTATGAAAGTTTTTAAAAATGATTTTAAGCAGTGTTGAATTATGTATAACAGTCTTGAGGTATTTGGATATCACCGTTGGTGATGGTTACCAGAAACAAGGACTGAATCAATGAAAGAAATGCTGTCAAGAAGAACTTCTGAACATCACAATGTGTCTTTCAACCCTATGTGAGTAGCGCAATATATATATATATATATATATATATATATATATATATATATATATATATATATATATATATATATATATTTAAAAAGTGCCAATTTTTTTTTTGTGGTTAAAAACCAGACATAATACAAAATGATCTATGCAACACCACTTCGAATATGTTATAGAACAAGTGAATACCACTGACATGATATCATATGTCTAAGATCTGCGTCCAACACACTATAATCAAGGCTACATGTCAGGACTAAACCTAAGATGAATTTGAGCGCATATTGAAAGCTTACCGTGAACCAGGAAGGCAGCGGTCACCAAATACACTGTGAAATGATTTCTCCCCATCCTCATACTGAGAGAATACACCGTACAGGTTAGTCTGCAGAAAGGGAAACTCAGCCGCGGCGCTTTTACACGCTCCTGGGTAGTAATGACGGGAGAGTAGTGAGGGAATCGGTTCTTTTTGAACGACTCTTTTAAACGATTCGCTCCAATCGATTCACAGCACGAATGAATGGAACCCCATAGTGAAGTGAACCGAACTGTAGGATACAGTAAATTAGTACTTTTATACAGTCAAAAGTTTGGACACACTAAATGTATATTTGGTACTAGAGCATTTAGCAGACGCTAGATAATTATTCAAATTGAAATAGGCTATATAATGTAAATAATTAAGTTACTGACTGTGTATAAACGTGTATCAGAATGAATGTCTGTCTGTCTGTCTGTCTGTCTGTCTCTCTCTCTCTCTCTCTCTCTCTCTCTCTCTCTCTCTCTCTCTCTCTCTCTCTCTCTCTCTCTCTCACACACACACACACACACACATTCCCGCTGGGGGGAAAAAAAACCCCAGTAGAAACCATCGCAGAAAATCTAATGGTTTCCACTACAAATACCATTGCAAACTATCAGCTAACCATTAAAACCATTACCATTATTGGTCCTTAATGGTATCCACTAGACATAACATGCCACCAATCGAAGGCAAGAAATAACCAATAGAGACCCACAGGGACCATTACAGTTTCCATTAAAAACAATACAATTCCCATTATAACCATTAAAACCAGTACAAATTCACAGAGAGGTCTATTGGGTCCCCCCCACCAGAGATGTACTTATTGAACATCCCATTCCAGATTTATTGCCCCTTTTCTGTCCACGCTTCTGAGAAGGCTTTCCACTAGATTGTGGACCGTGGCTTTGGGCATTTGCGTTCATTCAGCTACACGAGCAGTAGTGAGGCCAGGCATTGATGTTGGGTGAGGAGACCTGGGGTGCAGTCAGTGTTCCAGTTCATCCCAAAGGTGTTCAGTGGGGTTGAGGTCAGGGCTCTGTGTAGGACACTCGAGTTCTTCCAGTCCAACCTTGGCAAACCATGTCTTCTTTGTGCTTGGTTTGTGTACAAAAGTATTGTGATAGTGGAAAAACGTTTGGGCCTCTGAGTTCGAGTGAAGGGAAATTGTAGTGCTACAGCATACAAAGACATTTCATACAATTTTGTGCTTCCAACTTTGTGCCAACACTTTGGGGAAGAACCACATCCATTTATTTATTTATTTATTTTTTAAAGTAGTTTTTAACGTAAAAAAAAAAAAAAATCTTAGTTTCCGTATACAAGTTAGGAGACCTAAATCTTCCTCATGAAGCTGGTTGAGAAGAGGTCAAGAGTGTCCAAACTGTAATCAGAAATACTGATAAGAATTTAAAATATAAATAAGTTTTGATTTGTTTAACACTTTTCTTGGTCATTGCACAATCCCATGTGTTACTTCATAGTGTTAATATCCACATTATTCTAAATAACAATACAGTAAAAGAATCAAATCAACAAGCAAGGTATAATTTCACTCATGAGGGGCCTAGACGTACTCATATCAAGCTAATTCCTTCTCCTCACCAACTCACAGTATTCCAGTCAAGCCCCCTGTAATGATCCTCTTGGGGCCATGGGGGTCTCTGTTCTTTCTGCAGAGCCAAACTCACATCACGCTGATCCGAGATCAATCCCGTTAGGGCTCCCCGTGCAGAGAAATACATTTCAAATGTACATTCTCCTGAGAGTAGTAAAGCTAATTGTTTTTAAAATACATTTCTAAACCACAAATATGTGCTTTGAAACACAAAGGACACATTAAACACATAAGAAAATATAAAACATCAAGATATAGCTGTATCACATTCAGAAATTGCAATACTTTCACATAAACAACTTCTGAAGATACCATGAGTGGCTAGTTAGCTTACATTAGTAAGACTTTAAGTGCAACACACTCATCGAGCACTTTATTAGGAACAGCTGTACACCTACTCATTCATGCAGTTATCTAAATCAGCCAATCGTAACGAATAAAATCATTGCTTCAGGTAAAGTTTACATCAACCACCACAATGAAGAACAAGTCTGATCTCTGTGACTTTGATCGTGGCATGGATGTTGGTACCAGACAGGCTGGTTTTAGTATTTCAGAAAATGCTGATGATCTGGGAATTTCACACACACAACAGTCTCTAGAGTTTACACAGAATGGTGTGAAAAACAAACAAACAAACAAACAAACAAACAAAAAACATCCTGTGAGCAGAGGTTCTGCAGGATGAAACACTTTATTGATGAGAGAGACCACAGGAGAATGGCCAGACTGATTTGAGCTGACAGGAAGTCAATAGTAACTCAAATAAGCACTCCTTACAACAGAAAAGCAGAAAAGCATTGTCAGAAAAACACGTCAAACCTTGAAGCAGTTGGGCTACAACAGCAAAAGACTGCATCAGGTTCCACTTCTGTCAGCCAAGAACAGACATCTGAGGCCGCAGTGGGCACAGCTCACCAACACTGTACAGTTGAAGACTGGAAAAACGTAGCCTGGTCTGATGAATCTCAATTTTTGCTGAGGCACACAGATAGTAGGGGTAAAATTTAGTGACAACAGCATGGCTGGTGGAGGTGGAGTAATGGTGTGAGGAATGTTTTCTTGGGACACTTGGGATCTGAACACAACTGAACAACTTTGGGACCTGGTAGAACGGGAGATTCACAGCATGAAAGTGCACCTGAAAAATCTGCAGGAATTGCGTGATGTAATCATGTCAACATGGACCACAATCTCAAAATAGTGTTTCCAACATCTTGTGGAATCCATGCCATGGCTGTTTTGAGAGCAAAGGGAAGCCCTACCTAGTATTATCTAGTGAGTGTATAATAGTATTACCACAAATAAATCAAACTTTACATCAAGATTTTTTCTTTTGCTAAATGTCTAAAGGCATGGCCAAAATGATGTGGACACCTGACCACAACCGTATGTGGGCCATCCCCAAATTGTTACCACAAAGTTCTACGCACACAAGTGAATGTCACAATAGACAACAGAATGTCTCCCCATGGCCACGCTCCAAAATCTAGTGGAAGGCCTTCCCAGAAGAGTGGTGGTCATTATGACAACAAAGGGGACTAAAACAAGCACATATGGGTGTGATAATCGGGTGTCCACAAACTTTTGGCCATATATTGTAGTATGAACGGACATAAACATGTCCATCATTATGAACTAATTTTTTTCCCTATTGTGAAACACATAGCAGTTTAAGACAGATCATGTACCACTTGGCAACACCTGAGGAAATACTATAACTGCTGGCAAACTGAGGACAAGGTCATAGGTCATATTTAAAAGGGGGGGGGGGGGTATTTCCTGCTATTTCAGGGGCACAGATGGCATCTCACTGTAGTACACTATATAGTTTCCAGCCATATACAAACCGTGTCAAGTCATTTTACATTGACATTGAATCATGACGTTAACAAATTTGTTGTTAGATATCTCATGGATCAACATAATGTATATTTTTATGATGGCCATGTAAGAGAAGCAAATATATAAATTCCTCAAATATATAGCAACCATTTCAAACGCTGAAAATTTGGTGAAACAAAACATGAATATCAGCGTGATCACTTTGTTTCTAGTTTTTCGTGCTTTCAGCTACAATGTTTACATCATAATATGAGACACTGTGCCACATTTCAATATAAAATACATCGTCACTTACGTAAATACTGACAGGACGTGAAAGTAAAATGAATAACCCACTCCTGGCTCTGGGCTGCATTTTCAGAAACCATTTCCCTGCTTGGTAATATAAACATTAAGCACAGCATCTAGGGAAGAGACAGATGTTCTGCATTGCTGCTAAACATGGATCAAGATATTAATGTCAAATTCAAACCTCACTCATGGGCTCAGTACAAGAAAGAACAGAGCATTGGGCAACCAATAAATTAGCAAAGTTAGATTTAATCTCTGAAATATGCACATTTTTTATCATCAGTTCTATAATTTCATTGAAATCATTACAGAATTAATAAAAAAAAAAAAAAAAGTTGAAAAAAATTCTAAAGAATAGTATGGCTGAAAATACTGCAAGATGTGTACAAAATGTTGTTCTTTTAGGCTTGCCACAAAATCATAGCACAAGGCTCAAAGCACTACACGCGAAGTCAAAGTAGAGGAATGTTGACATGAACTGTGTTAAGGGTATAGTCAGTTGCTTAATCGGTCGTTAAGGTAACTGCTTGTTTTGGAGTCCTGTAGGAGCGTGTTGGCCACGTCGACAAAATTATGATCAAAGGCCAGTTTGTAGTGGGTATGGACGTTTTCACAACACTGCAGAAGCTTCTTCAGGTTCAGGTTCTGACTCACAGTGCTCGGCAGCTTGTTAACTAACAGTCTTTGGGGTGGGGGAGTGGGGGAGAGACAAAAGTTAAATTAGTAAAACTATCAAGAGACTCAAATTTATGTTCTGTTCATTACACAAAAGAAGAATTGTGTTTTTACAAGCTCAGTGAATTACAATTGCAGTACAAATAAATGAAGCTTACTTTTTAGAGATTTCTTCAAACAGGCTCGCTGGAAGTGGTCTGTGCAGCTTAAACTCTTCCAGGTAGGAGAAATCTCCCTTCAGAATCACCTTCTGATACAGAATCTCGGCCCAGTCAGGACTGTAGTCGTATGCCTCAGCTACTACAAATGACTGAGTGGCACAAAACAGAACAGATTCCAGATCAGTTCAAGAAATTACCAATCCAGGTTTTTTTTTAGTAATCCATCTCTTCTGCAGTATATCTTTCTTGCATCGTTTAAACATTCACGATTCATTCTTCACGTGTTCATATGTGAACAACTTTCTATGGTAACAGTTAATATAATGCATGGTGGAAGCTCCATATAACCTAATTCTATTAATAAATGGATTTGAAAACTGTTATTTAACAAAGAAAAACATCTAACTGTTGATATGATGATGCTCGGGGGACATATATGGAAGACGTCACCAGTGTCAGTGCTTTGTAAGAGTGAGAATTGAAGCTGTTCCTTTAAGTTTTCTGCCATGGGGCGGTCTTCAGGACGGAAGACTTTCCATTTCGCAGATTCTTGGTAAGACGATTTTTTTTTTTTTTAATTAATGTAAAGAGGAAAAGCTATTATAGTGTAAGTGATAACAGGAACTAACTTCTCTTACAGACATTTTTTTTTTCATAATTATAAAAAAAAAAAGAAGTAATATCTCGTTCATTAATAAATAAAAAACGCAATTGTTGGTAAATTGCTGCAGAATAAGAGGAACAAAACACTTTGGGATGTGGTGTTATAGGAAAATAAATCAGCTTTGTGGTTGTAACAGTAACTCTGCCCACAACACCTGTCATTTATTATTGTCCTATAACAGTACACCCCCCTTGTGTTTTATTCCTTACATATAATATTAGTTAGTATATTATATATGATTATTTTACAGGAATTTACATGTCAATTTACAAAAAACCTCAAATTACCAGAGCAAGAGCTTAAAAAAAAAAAAAAAAAAATCTGATTATATGTGCAACTTGAAGAAAATGATGAGTAAACAGGAGACCTGATAACACCGCGGCAGTGCAATCATGGCACTGAGTAGTTCTGATGGGCGGAGATTGACGACACGATGGTCCTGTCCATGATTGAGGAAGTGAAGCTGCAGAGTGATGAGTTTAGCCATTTTTACACACCTCAATGCTTGTCGCATGCATGAATCCTACAGGGGCGCGCACACACACACACACACACACACACACGCACACGCACACGCACACGCACACAGTCAGATATATTCATGAAGACTACCCAAGGCTAAACAAAGTTTTCGGATTAACCAGTACCTTTGAATAACTTTCTGCCGCATCTTTCAGCAAAAAGAGGACCTTCTCTAAGCCACTTTTGAGCTCTGGGGTAACTACTGATATAAGAAAACAAATGGACAAATATGACTTTTTATTTCAAAGAGAAAAACAAAAAAACACACTATCAACATTATTTCATAAAATATAGAGTATTTTAATAAATATGTTAAACTAATGCGCGTATATTCCGAGGTCTGCCTCGTATTAATACTACACGCCTTGCTTACCCCATGGCTGGGACTCGATAAGTTTCAGCTGTGTTCGAGCAGCTCCTTCATGATTCTCTCCGATCTCTCGGCGCATGCTGAAACAAAGAGCCACCATGTTGTATTTCTCACTGTCCCCCGGCAGACAGCGCTTAATGTAGTCCAGAAGCGCGGTCTTTAATCTAGTGTTCTGTAACACATATGCACAGTCACACTCCCACTCAAAGATGAAAAGTACATGGCTGAGTTTGAAAAATGCCTCTCTCAACTTTACCGACTCCACTTTCTTTCTCAGCAGCATCTCGAAACGATGGTTCTGGTTGAGAAGGTCAAAGATGTACGTCATTTCATTGTATCTTCCGATACCAGTCAATAATCGGACCTGCAGAACAATAAATAAATAAATAAATAAATAAATAAAAACAGAACAATAGCTGTTAAATAAAAAAAACCCAGTAAGACGAAACATTAATTAATTTCAACCACCTTAAGGTTTTTACTTGGAAGTTGAAACTGAATGAAGCCTAAAATTTTTGGCCACAGAAGATAATGATAGCACAAACTGAGCAGTGAGAATTGGGGAACTTCCTCACCAGCAGCCCATATCTCTCCCCATGGGCCAGATGTGTGTGGCTGAGGTGTCTGGCTGCTTGCAAGACCTTGACAATGCCCTCCATGTTACAGGTGAGACTGAAGCAGTCATGTGCCAGGATAAGCAGCTCCACAGCTAAAGGAAACAAACATCACACCCTCAGCAGTTCAAACATTTAAGCACAGGATGAATTGCATGTGAAATGTCACCTAAACAAAATAAATCAAAAAACATAACGCACTTACAAATTTTGCAACTGCTGCAAATACAGATTTTGTTGCTTTATTTTGCCTCTAGACTAATATTTAGGATGACCTTTTCCATAACATAACACACACACACACACACACACACACACACACACACACACACACACACACTGAGGTCCAAATGTCTGAGACCACATGGAAAATCTGGGAACATTAATTTCTTTTCCATTTAAAACAATTCAAGACTCTATAATCAAGATTCCTCTTGAGTTGTTCACTATTAGGTCACTATTTAAAGGAGACCTATAATGCAAAATTGACTTTTACATGGTGTTTGAACATTTGAGCAGTGTGTGCACACAACCACCCTATAATGGTTAAAATCCACCCCTTCCTTTTTTTAATATTCGCCCGAAATCATAAACGGTGTCTGCAAATGAGTCGTGATGTCATGTTGGAACAGACCCCGCCCACAGCTTTGACAGACTCTGCCCTATTAGCATAGCTCCTCCCCTGCACGTAGTCCGCCATGTTCTCAGTGCTTGAGCAGCTATAGTGATCAGAAGAATGTCTCAGCTTCGTAAGCTTTGTAAGTGTTCTGTTGTTGGCTGTACTAACGAAAACAAGAGTTTTCACGTACTCCCGGCATCAGAGCCACTGAAGACTCAGTGGAGTAGTTTTAGTTTTGAAGGAAATGTGCCCCCAAAAATAGCTACATTCGTATATGTTTGTGAGAATCATTTTACACCAGACTGCTTTGTGAACCAGTGTCAATACAAAGCAGGATTTGCTGAAAAGTTCATTCTCAGGCATGGATCAATAGCAGCTGTTCGTGATCCAGCTTCATATTGTGAATGATTGCAAATCGCCTTTCCGAATGAGCTTGTTAGCAGATTCCGTGGCTAAAGTTAGCAGTGTCTCTGATTGTATTCACAGAGACCAGAGCTATGTCGTCATTTTTATTTTTAACCTGAAAACACTTACTGTCTGTATAATCATACATATAAGGCTGAACACGGGTATTTACAGTTGCAGTCATATTGGTTCTCCTGATTTTTTGTTACCGAAGTATCCAAAACACGAGCTGTAAAGGCACAGCCCTCTTCCGGAAAGGGGCGGGCAGCAGCAGTTCATTTGCATTTAAAGAGACGCACGCGAAAACAGCGTGTTTTTGCTCTCACCTCAAAAAGGGGCATTTACTGGTGGATTTTCATTTGAACCAAGCAGGAGCCACACCTGATTCCACTTGTTTAATCAGTTGATCTTGGCTTTCAATAGACTCAGGAGTGGCTCTTGCTTGGTTGGAATGAAAACCTGCACACACCGGCCTTTTCTGGATAAGATTGGACACCCCTGTTCTAAAGGATTACACTCGACACTGAACGTGCTGTGAGTGAGACATAAGTATGTGTAACTTACTGCATCCCAGTTCTGCCAGAGGTACTGTAGGGATGATGTCCAATAACTTAATGCCCACCAAGTTGGGGTCACCGCACAGTTTAGCCAGTTGCAAGAAGGCCTCTTTGCCTTCAGATGGACTGTATACATGCCGCTCTGCTGTAAAATGAGCAGGTAATAAGCATCAGCATCATACTAAACATGAAATCTGGATTATACTCACAGTATGTTTTTTTTTTCCCATTTGTTATCGGTTACATTCGTATAAAGCTGATATTACAATATAAGCTGTTTAATTTTTATTTAAATTATTTATCAAGGCAAGTTGCAGTGGTCAAAGAGCAACAATAAAGGGAAATGCAATTAACACAAATCTGAACACTCAAACCATTTGAAATGCTAACATTATGAAATTGGATTTGCAAATGTAAAATCAGTGAATGGAATAAAACTGCTCTTTGAAAGAGTCCCAGCTCTGTAGATTGCAGTAGCTGGAAATCTCCTTACATTATTAGAGGTAGTTTGATTGTAAACCTAAATCATGTGTTTTACAGCAGATCTGTAAACTTGCCTGATTATGTAATACCTAAGACAGAAATAGTAAAAACAAAATCTCAAAAATATTTTTTAAAATCTGGGGGAAAAAAGAGAGAGAGAGAGAGAGAGAGAGAGAGAGAGAGAAAAACCCATTCTAATTTGTTACCCATCTCTCTGTCCTGTGAGGAGGCCAGTAGGTCATCAAACACTGTGGAGGTGATGAGCTGTGCTACAGAGTCAGGCTGTAAGCCCTGCACACTAATAAAAGCCTGTGCTTTCTTATAGCGCTCAGGCTGCTGGGACAGAAGAACTTTCCGTAGCACTTCCCCAGGCTCTTCAGAGGAGATCTCACTGTAGGGACAATGCAGCTCCTGCAAGGAGGCAACAGATAAGATACAGTGCCCTCTACCAACATTGGCACCCTTGGCAAAGCGAGGTAGCACAAAGTATTGACTAAAAGGGTGCCAATAATTGTTGCACACCTATATTTAACAAGATTTTTTTTTTTTTAATATAAACCTGTGTTTTGTTTGCAATTGTTTGATATCCATAAGAGCAGAGTATTTAGTGAATTTTTTAAACAAAAGATCAAAAGCTTAAACAAAGACAATTTTACAAAGCCTTCTTTGCTCATATTTACCAAGGGTGCCAATATTAGTGGAGGACACTATGCACTGTACACTTAGGTAAAATGTCTTCTTCATAATTTGTTCAATTTACAAATGTGCAAATCTGGCTTTGGTAAGATGATGGCTATGCTCTTGTCAATGTCAATATATATATATATATATATATATATATATATATATATATATATATATATATATATATATATAAACCATTTTTCTATATAAGCAAAAAGAATTATTCCGTACCTTGGAGAGCTCGTACAGGCTGAGGACCTGCTTGCAGTAGCTCTTGCCGTGACGACACTGGTCCACTAGAAGCTGAAGCTGGGAGAGAGCCTGGTCTTCAGGGGAGGAAACCACCACAAAAGAGGACAGACTTCCTGTGCTGGAGCCTGAAGGGAGAAGAAACAAAGCATAACGTGGAATGGCAACCAAATATTGAGTAGTGCACTGCCTCTTAAATAGATATACCTAAGTATGATTTACCCTAAAAAAAACAAACAAACAAACAAACAAAAAACTTTATCAAAACTGACCATAAGTGTGTGTCAGCATGGGAAAACTGTTCAGTGTCCAATTTATTTTTCTTTTCTGGTATATACAGTTCTGAAAAAAAAAAGTCTTCCTGAACTGAAATGTTTCCCTTTCGGATATGTCTCAAACAGAAGTACAGTTTACAATCAGAAACGAATTTCCATCACTTTCATTATCATTTCATTGTTACCTGAGGTAAAAGTCACTCGTGTGATTTCATCCTTGGCTTTGATATTGGTGTGGAAGTAATTCAGTGAGTTCTATTCTAAAAATGTCTTAATATTCTCTCCATTTTGCTATTGCATGTATCCAACAACTTAATCAAAGCATGACATTTATTTAATAACAAACCGAGCTAGCAAAAATTAGCTAACAAACGCTTGTCTTTAGGCAGATTGATTGTTTTTACTGCAGTGTTAAATAGAGAGTTTGGTAAAATCTCTTTATATTTTCTTAAACGACAGATGACAAATGTGCTATGGCAGAAATTTTAATCAAAACTTTTCACTATTTTTGACTGTATTCCAGAAAGTATGTGCAGCGACATCTGACGGGTTTTCCCAGGCCACCACACAAACAGTACTAGCATTTTAATTCCACACAACAACCACAATTTAATGACAGTTTGAGCACAATATCCTTACAGCTGGGTAAGCTTCTCCTGGACTCTTGGTCAGAGCTGAGAAGCTCCTGCAGTCCTGGCTGGATTTCTCCACAGGCCAAACCCCGACACTGCAACACCAGCCGGACATCTCTGTGCTGCAGCTCAAAATATCGACACACTCGACTCGCTTCATGAACACTCCCCTCGTCTAACAGTTGACCAATGAGAGTGGACAGTGCCTTTCGCTCCTCCTCCTCCTCTAGCAAGCAAGCTTCGTCTGTCGTTGGAAGACCCTCAATGTTCAAATATGCTCGATCGTCCAGGATGGCCATTTTGGAAAAGGAGTATTCTTTGAGGAGACTGTCAATAGCATTTGGTCCAGTGGCTGGAGTGAACAGGCTCTGCTGCTCCAGGGCTGTGGTGAGGACCATCCGGCGGATGCGCCACTCCCATTGGCGCTTCTCCAGCTCCGCTAAACGTTCCAATGCAGGGGGGCTGTGCTGGCAAAGCCAATGAGCAGCTAAAGCCAACAGAAGGCATCGCTCCTGAACCTGAAGGAGCTCTGTGGCTCTCTGCACAGGATCCTGCAAAAACAAATTAAAAATTATAATGAAACAGAACCGACATTTAAAATTATGTATAAAAAGGAAGAAACAAGGAAATAAATTCAGAAATAAAACTTATAAATAAGACACTGTAATATAATATAATGGAATGGAATAGAATATAACCTCAGCCTGGGACAGAAAAAACTGGTAGGCTGACTCTGCTCCAATGCAGTCTGCCTTAAACTGCTCTTGACATTTCCTCCAGAAGGCCAGATGAGTCTCCTGTCTGTCCCACTGACGTGTCGTCTTTAACACCTTCAAATCCCTCAACAGCTTCAAGTGGTGACAGAGAAAATGGTAAAGGAAACTTGGACAATGCTGTGAAAAAGTATTTACCGCCATCCTGTTTTTTTCTATTTTTGTGTAGCTCTCATACTAAATAATTTTAGATCTTCAAATGAAATACATCATAAAACAAAGGCAACCTGTGTTAACACACAATACAGTTTTTATTTATTGAAGCAAAAAATAAAAAAAAAGTAATCCAACACCCATCACCCAAGTGAAAAACTAATTAAACTTAAAATCTGGTTGTGCCACCTTCAGGAGCAAGAACTGTAACCAACCCTTCCGATAACTAGAGACCAGTCTTTCACAGCACTGTGGTGGAATTTTGGTCCACTCCTCTTTGCAGAACTGCCAGTTTAAGGTCCTGCACAACATCTCAATTGGTTCAAGCCAGGATTTTGATAAGGCCACTCCAAAACTTGAATTCTGCTTTTTTTAACCAGAGGTGGATTTACTCGTATGCTTTGGATCATTGTTTTGCTGCTTAATGCAGCTGCGCTTGAGTTTCAATTTACAGCCTGAAGACCGGACATTCTCCTTTAGGATTTTCTGGTAGAGAGTAGAATTCATGTTTCCCTCAATTATTGCAAATTGCCCAGGCCCTGAAGCAGCAAAGCATCCCCACACCATCACACTCCCTCCACCATGCTTGACTGTAGGTATGATGTCCTTTTTATGGAATTCCGTGTTTGGTGTACACCAGATGTTACGGGACCCCTGTCTTCCAAACAGTTCCATTTTTGACTCATCAATCCACAGAACATTCTCCCAAAAGGTTCGAGGATCATCAAGGTGTGCTTTGGTAAAATTCAGACAAGCCTTAATGTTCTTCTGGGTTAGCAGTGGTTTTCACCTCGCCACTCTTCCATGGATGCCATTTTTGCCCAGTGTCTTTCTGATAGTGTATTCATGAACAGTGACCTTTATTGATGCAGGAGAGGCCTGTAGGTCCTTTGATGCTGTCCTTGGCTCTTTTGTGACTTCCTGGATGAGTAGTTGCTGTGCTCTTGGAGGAATTTAGGAAGGCCGGCCACTTCTGGGAAGGTTCAGTACTGTGCCGAGTTTTTCCATTTAGAGATCTCACTGTGGTTCTTTGGAGTCCCAGATCCTTTGAAATAGCTTTGTAACCCTTCCTGTACTGATTTAATTCAAATCACTTTCTCCCTCATCATTTCTGGAATTTCTTTCAATTTTCGCATCGTGTGTTACTGTAAGACATTTGAACCAACTTCATGTTATTGAAAAAGTTCTATTGAGGTGTTGATTTGATTGAACAGGGTTTGCAGTAATCAGGCCTGGTTGTGTCTAGGCCAGCTGAACCCCAGAAATACATTTGCACACGGGTCCAGTTGGTATTGGATAACGTTTTGCTTCAATAAATAACATTATCATTTAAAAACTGTATTTTGAAATACTTTTTCACAGCACTGTACATGACTGTATGGAAGTAGATAAGATGAGAAAAATACCAGTATAACAACCTATTAAAAACAAATATGCTGTCGAGTTCTTAGTCTTAATTGACTAGACAAAAAGCAGCAGAGGAATCAAATTAGAAAATGAAAAGGAAAAAAAAAACCCCCAAAACAATCAGACTCCAAACAATCCAGAACAGAAATTCAATCGAGATTCCTCATATCAATATTATATCACCTCATTTATTATCAGGTGGTCAATGGGCAGCCCTGCCAGCTCAGCCACTTTCCTGGCCTGAGGGAAGAGACCAAGGTCCTGCAGCTCCTCAAGCATCCTCTGGCACTCTCTCTGCAGGCTCTTAGTGGTACAGTTCTCCAGAAGGCATGGGGACAGAGGCACTGGTGTGTCAGCCAGGATTTGGCTCAACAGGCTCAGCTTTTTAAAGTCAGGACCTTGATGGAATAAGACAAGAGTGAGTTGTGGGCCCATTAAAATCCTCGGTTTGATTCAACACTCATTCTGTTTCATTCAAGTGTGTAGCATGGTTTTTGTTGTATTTACAGTTTAGCTTGGTTATGATGTCTAATACTTACCATTAGATTTAAGCATACGCTCCATATCAGCTAGTAGCTGCAGCAGCCTGCACAGCTCATACTGTGTCCCGCATTGCTGCAACAGAGTGATGAGCAGCACAGAGGCCTGAGCTTCCACCCACTGAACTGGGAGACACTCCGAACCCAGGATACTACCACTGTTCCTCAGCTAGAAAGAGAGTGAGAAGACCATTAAAGGCTTGGAAATAAACAAATGTAGCAGTCTCTTTATGTGGAGTTGGACGTCATGTAAAGCCACAGCTCCAGCTCTGCTCACTGGCTTTAATTTGCACAGAAATGACTGCACATAATAATGAATGAGCAAATCCGTGTCTGATACATGAAGCCATCATATGACATCAAAAGTGATTTGAGCTCAGTTGATTAATTGCATTTAAGAGTTGGTCACTAATTTACACGTCATATGCATACAGAATGCCCCAGTGTACACGCATATACAACTAATTTACATTAAACAGTCCCTAATTTGTGCAGGTGTGGCAAAAGTGAGCAAAAAAAAAAAAAAAAAAAAGCATTCAGCAGACTAGAGTTATTCCAGATCTAAGGAAAGATGGAGATTAAAAGGAGATGAAAATGTTATTTTTAAAAAGACTTAAAAACTGGCATAGAAGGCAAGGACAAAAACAAAAAATTGACATAAAATAAAAATAAAACAAAATCAATAAGTAAGCACAGTTTCAAGGAGAAAGGAATGGTCCAAGAGGTTTCTCTTATGCAGTTATCTTCTTTTACTAAAATGAATGCTATTAAATCTAGTTTAAAACTGCAAGTTGTATTCCTGACAATGCCACAGCCATCTGCCGTGGGAGTCCAAAACTGGTCATGCTGTCTGGGTGGGAGTTCTGGCATAATGTCTTTGCCCTGTCAATTACTAAATTGTGGGCACTTGTGAGCTCATTTATGTGGAAGAGAAAGCTTGGCAAGGAAAAAGATTTACATGCTCAGAGGAGAGATCTAAGGATGAAATGAAATGGGCAGAAACCCAAAAATAAAGAGCGATGGAGAAAAACAGTATTCCCCCCCCCCTCACATTAAGCAGATATTTCTGGAACTCCAGTAACTTGTCTTTAGCCCCTTGGTAGTTTTTGTAGTCATAGCAGAGCTCATACATCTGCAACATGTGGATCAGGGGAGATTCCTAAGTGGAGGAAAATGAAAGACAGGTCAGACAGTTGGACATTATAAGTTATCCACACAGCAACAGGTTTTGAGTGATGATTAAAGGAAGTGATGCCACAGATAACAGATAAAAATATATATCATCCTCTCAGAACACACCAATTGATTGTAATAAACAAAATATTTTGAAGGGTTTATGGAGGACAGCAAGACCATATATCGATAGGAGTGGCTCCTACAGGCCCTAATGTTAATGGGGGTATATCAAAGTGCCTAACCGTCTGAAACAGCTGGAAGCCATGAAGCAGAGGTCTGATCTTGCACTTCTGTAAGAGGGTCTTCCATAAGACTGACAGGTCATAAAGGTTCCATATGTGGTGGCCAGGACTTTCGTTGATATGGGAGGTAGCTTCCTGGGCAGTGTCATCATCGACAGAGGTCAGGATCCATACACACAGGCATTGAAGTAGCTCCGCATCCTGTCAGTTAAATTAAGACCAAATGCATCAGTCATATACATATACACACATACATATATACATACACACACACACACACACACACACACTAGCTAGTCTAGGAACCTACTGTGCAGTGTACCTGCTCTAGAGTTAGGCCACAACTGTACACTTTGGAATTTCAAATGTAATTATTACATGCTTTCATTTGCAATTCCTGATGAATTTCACATACCTGGTGACAAGCAGCCAGCACTGTAAGGGGTGGACTGTGCAGTGTAACAGCTTCAGCCAGCAGGTACTGCCAGGGGCTAGGCTGCTCCTGGCTATGAAACAGGAACTGGAACAGATCCTTAGGGAATCCCAAGCTTTCCTCTTTCATCAATGGGCACAGGGAGTCTCTCTGGCCTTCCAGGGCTTGCTGAGAATGCACTAGCTGAAGGTCCTGGAAGGCCAGGAAGAGGTGAGCCTTCAGACCTGGGCTGAAGCTGGTTGCCAGATATCTCACCTGTCCAAAAGGAACCACTTTCAATTAAGCAAATGTAACATACAAAAAAACAGCATGATGTATGCAAAAAAAAGAAGCAAAGTAACAGACTTCGTTAACTATGTGATGAAGTTAAAAATTAATTACGTAAAGTATGACACCAAACTTCAGTTCATTAATTTATTAATTTGTATTCTGTACTGCTTTATACTGGTAAGGGTTGCTGTGGATCCGGAGCCTATTCAGGAATGCTGGGTGCGAAGTGCAGACAAACCTTTTCAAGGCACCATTCAGACCCTCGTTCATACCCTCATTTATACAGTCATTCATACCCTCATTCATACCCTAATTCAGACCCTCATTCATACAGTCATTTATACCCTCATTCATAGCGTCATTCAGACCCTCATTCATACAGTCATTTATACCCTCATTCATACAGTTATTCATACACTCATTCATACCCTCATTTAAACCTTCATTCAGACCAACATTCATACCCAACTTCATAGAGCTGGCTTAAAATAATAAAAAAATCAACTGTAAATTTAAGTTTCCTGGGATTCAAGAGATTATTTTGCAAAGGCTTATAATTAGAAATAATTGTGAGGCACCTGTTGTGGAGGGTAGTGGTGGATCTGTACAAACAGCAGGAAGTTAAGCCATTGGCCATCGGTGGCACACTCTTGCAGGTACTGGGTGCTTAGGGGCAAATCATGCAGGTGGCAAAACTGAACAGGGAGAGCCCACTCCTGTCCTGCTTCATATGAAGACCTTAAAATGATTAAAGGAGAACGTGATGCATTTGAGTTTTACCTAAACAGTCCTGCTAATTATGCAGGAATCGAACATATGCGCTTTCAACATTTCTCTGCACAAGGCATTGTTTTTTTATAACAAAACGTTATGCAAATTTAGTGGAGATTAGAGTTAACTAAAGAAAACTTTCTAACCTGCTGATGCCTCTGCTCTCCACACTGTCCCTCACTGCCCCCTCCAGATGCAACAGTAATTCCTCTAGAGTCTGTCTCTCAGCTGCCACCACCTTTTTTACCTTGTCCACTGAGACGAAGAAAAGAGTGGAAGAGAAATAAAGCAATGCATGATTACATTTAAAACTATTGCACTCACACAAAAATACACACAAATTTGAACATACACAAACCCCCTCCCAAGAATGCATATACTCACGCCCAAAATATATCCCAAAATTTCTTCTTTGCCTTACCCAGAGACTGTTTAAGTGAGGCCATGCTGCTCTCCTCACAGTTCTGACTCCAGAGCTTGAGGATAAGATTGAGAGCCTTAAGGTCCACCCTCAATTTCAGACTGCATATACCCAATAACTCAAGGAAACACACACACGCTGAAGCTATAGATGGAGAGCTGAAATTCAGGAGGCCCAGAGAGTACGTCTCTTCCACTGCCCGTCTCATGCTGCATGATGTTAAAAAGGAAATGACACAATATATATATAGATCTCATTGAATGGGCAAATTACATTGGGGATACAAGATCATTGTATTATTAATTAGCTTGTAAATAATAAATTAATTTGTGTATAAAACAAACAAGCATGTTAACAGATCATAAAGAACGCTCACTGTAGCTTGGCACTACTGGAATCGGCCAGATGCTGAATAATGAAAATCCCATATGCAAAGGAAGGTCTGCCATGGTGGAGATAGTATAAAAAGTCCAGGTTCTCAATGAGTGCATAATTATTAACCAGGTGGGGGCTGGAGAAATGAGGAAGATCTGCTGATGTTTCTATAGAAAGATTGAGCGTCAGAGTTTAAAACTTGATCTTTTTTTTTTTTTAACAAAACATTCCAAAGTGGCCAAATAGTGACTTTGAAACTTTGTAATAACGAATTTCTTAAGCAGTGACTGAAATGCTGAAATGCTCACCTGCAGTGCCTAGTGTGTTAGCAGACTGCCACCCAAACAGTCTGGAGGGATCCAGTGGATGCAATGACTGCATGCGGGGGAAAAAAATGCTCATGAAACACTCAGGAAAAACTCTGCTGTCTTATGATTGGTCCATCAAAAATGGATTTTCTGTTAGCGATCCTTAAAGTGGTCTCCTGGCTTTTTACACATACACAGGTCACAATGATTGCAACATTTGATTTATTTCTAGGTTTCACTACATTAAATAATGTGCTTGTGTGTGTGTGTGTGTGTGTGTGTGTGTGTGTATGTGTGTGAGAGAGATCAGCCATAACATTAAAACTACCTGCCTAATATTGTGTAGGTCCTCCTTGTGCTGCCAAAACAGCTCTGACCTGTTGAGGCATGGACTCCACAAGACGTGTGGTATCTGGCACCAAACATTAGCAGCAGATCCTTTAAATCCTTTATATTGTTTCTACTGGGAAACCTTGAGTCCTGACATTCATGTAGGTGTTACTTTGACATGTACCACCTACCTAAGCATTGTTCCAGATCAAGTACACCCCTTCATGGCAACGGTAGTCCATAATGGCAGTGGTCTCTTTCAGCAGGATAATGCGCCTTGCCACACTGCAGAAATTGTTCAGGAACGGTTTGAGGATCCTCGCAAAGAGTTCAGGGCGTTGACTCGGCCTCCAAATTCCCAGATCTCAATTTGATCCAGCATCTGTGAGATGTGCCAGACAAACAAGTGCGATCCACGGAGACACCACCTCGCAACTTACAGGACTTAAAGGATCGGCTGCTAACGTGTTGGTACCAGATACCACAGCACACCTTCAGAGGTCTTGTGGAGTCCATGCCTCGACGGGTCAGAGCTATTTTATCAGCACAAGGGAGACCTACACAATATTAGGCACGTGGTTTTAATGTTATGGCAGATTGGTTTGTTATATAAATATATTGTACTGACATTTAACCCTCTTTCCCCGTATGGCCGAAAAACCGGCTTGCCCGTCTTTGATCTATTCCCGTAAGGACGATATACCGGCTTGGTCGTCTATGCCAAATCCCCGTAAGGCCGATATAGCGGCTTTACAGTGTAAATGTTATCCCCGTAAGGCCGGTGTACCGGCATTACTCTGCTATGATTCCTTAGTTATTTAATTATTATTTTTTAACCCGGAAGGTTGATGACGTCATGGCGTCACGACGTGATAACGTTATTACGCCGTCATTACGATGAAGATTACCCAAGCGTGAACATAGGTGTAATAGTAGAAGTGAACTAAAAATGCCAAAGCGAAAAAAGATAATCGTGTTCCAGCTAAAGTTACACCTACAGTGAACACGGGTACATCTAAAACAGTGGAAAAAAAGAAAACATACACAGTTACACAGGCGAGAGCGAGGATTCTAGATAGTGACAGCAGTGAAAGTTCAGGCGATGTTGAAACCGAAACCGAAACTGATAGACGCAAACTCTCCTGATTCAGACCCTGATCCGTCTTCACCTTCAGCATCAACCAGTGCAACTGACACTGCAGGGGTCTGGAGTCATAACCTGACCATCTTTGTGCATTCGTGAAAACTCTATCTGCTGCTCTGATTATCACCAGAAACTTGACTTTTGGCGCTAAAATGCATTTATTTATTTATTAATTATTTACTTGAATTTATTCAAAGGCATAGACCACGCTGATGCTCGTATGGTACTTCTAAACGAGTAGAAGGATTTTAGCGAGCATTTTTCGTCATTTCTCTAGTTAGGAATTGTGCTCTAAGTGGAGTAAAAACACTGAACCGCTCCATTTTCAAAGTAATATTACACAAATACATTATTATAAGTTGTTTCAAGGCCTAAAAATGTTACAATTAAGATGTTGATTTAGGGGCCAATTTTGGCCTGGGAACTCAGGGTTGGCGTGCTGTTTCTATGGGGAATATAGGGTTGTGGGACATAATACTGTGGGAACTAAGGGGTAAGAGGGTTAAAACACCTCTCCCTTCACTGAGAACACTATTATTAGCTAGCTAAAAAATATTCATAAACGTTAGAGATCTGTTTTATGAATATTAATTACTGGTGGGCAATGCTGGGGAAAACAAGCGGTCATTTATAGAGCCAGAATAAAAGCACTCTACAAAAATGAATAAAAAATATAAAAGCCAATACAAAAGGTGATAAAAATCGAACATTTATAACTTCTCTTATATTCACACTTACTGTTCAAGCATATAGTCTTATTTTTTGATTGCTTTCTCTTGGTATTCACTGAGAGTTTACAGTTTCCCCCATTTTACAATAAAATTGGAATATTTATTGTTCTTTTTATTCGTATATGGTGTATGAAACGTGCCAGATTTGATCAACGGAAGAAAACTACTTAGGGTTTTATTTCTGGGTAGGTGTAAACATAATTTGCTAGAATATCACATACTGCTAATTTGGTTGCTAATTATGAAAAAAAATTTATGAACTGTGTCTGTGCTGATTTGGGTACAGAATTTGACCATTTGTTAGCCTCTGAATTCTGCATTTTTGTTCACAAAATCAAAGTTGAACTGGATTAGGAAACTTAGCATTTTTCTGAGGGCTGCAATGCTGCATTGTCTGTCTCAGACAATATTGGCTTGTCAAGATCATTTTCCCACGAGGAAAAGACATGAAGCTCAACCTGAACAGCATCTTCTTGCCTCTAGCTTATTATCCGAACACACAGGCACAATTCAAACTGAAAATGACAAGACAATCTTAATGAGAAATCAGACAGCAGTGCTTCAGGAAGTCCGCTTTATCTTAATACAGTTTTTCTTTCTTTCATGGCAGCAAAAAGTGGAGTCCTAACTTAACCTGCTACAAGTTAATAGCTGAGACGTTCATTATCTGGAGAGGCTGTTCGGTTCGTTAGCCTCCATCACTAGCCTGAGGGTGTAAGCTGCCAAAAATGCAAGAAGTCTCCGAGTCCTACAAACAGGGTAGAACTGCTAATTATAAAAGAGTGTGATGTGTTTGAGGACAGCAATTACACAGACACCTAATGAAAGGCGGTAATGAAGACTGAATGCTAATTCTCTCCAACATGAGACTGTTTTAATTACTCTGAAACATGTACGACCATGTGAGATGTTTGAAGAACCTCAGTGGACAGACGGTTCAGTTTTGTCCAAGTGTGTCATGATCACTGACGAGGCGATTAGTAGACCTTTTCCCACACACAACACTAAGTGACAACAGCCATTCATTTAGAACTCCCAGGATGAGGGATTTTCTTGCTAATTAAATGGAAAAAATAAAATAAAATAAAAACTTTGCTAACTTCTAAAGTAGTTTAAGTAATGTGTTGGGTCATTTGAGGTTAAACTCATTTGTGGCATGTTGCTCTGTGCTGTAACTCTAGGGTTGTTTATTAACACTCCTGAGCATAACTTGTTTGAAATAAAGTAATAATAAATGGGCCAGGCATAATAATTTATGCTGTACGTACCTGCATGAGGTGGTATATTGATACATCACAAACTGAAGTGACTCTTGGGGCAGTCTGGGTAAAAAGAGCAGCTTTGAGTTTGGGGTATGCACTCAGTGCCATCCTCAGGAGCTGTGGGTCCACTCTAGATAGGACATTCTGTCCTTTATCGCCTTCGGTCACCACCTGCATACAGACATATAATAAAGTTAAGAAGAATACTATTAGTCCAGAAGGTTTCTGTTTCTGAAGGTTTCCTTCCTTAGGCTGACGGCTTCTTAAGAAAGCTATAAAACAGATTAACAGTAGGGGGGAGGAGAAACCTAATTAGCAAAAGTCCTATGTGAAAGTGTGAAGAATTAACGGTTAATTCAATTCCAATTTCCAATTACTTGTGTGTTAAATGGTAAGACCTGGAAGATTCTAAAGTGCCCCTACCTGATCAATGCCCCCAGGTGCAAACATTATAGTGGAGAGAGCAAGAAGGCTGTGTCCCTCCAGCAGCATGCTGCTAACACTAGCCTGACTGCCTGGTAACAGCACCTGTGCACTTGTCAGACTCGCCTGAAACACTCGCTCTGGATCTAAACAACAACAACAACAAACAACTGTTTTGCTGATATAAAATCCACAAAACATACACAAAAATCAATAACAGGTGCACACAATTGCTGCGTCCCAATTCGTCTACTACCCGTCCTAAACAGTATCCGAGATTAGAATTACTGTGTCCCAAATCGTAGTACGTGCAAATGAGTATCTCAAATGTACCTCGATGGATTTCCGGTAGATTTCTGTAGTGTGGATCCGGGGACACTTTTTCAGCTAATATTGACCACGACTCCTTGCGTGAGTGAGGCGGAGGAGTTTTGTGACGGTTTGCTTAGCTGAATTCAACCTGCAAACATGGCTGACGAGAGTAATGCTGGTGTGTATTTTAGAGAGGTGTAAATGAAACGTGGAAAAATAAATCAAGGGAACGGTAAATTAAATGATATAGTATATAATTACATCCTTCTAAATTATAGAAGGAATGACGAGTTGAAATGCAACGAGGAGTGTTTACGGTGACAGTGTTCTCTTCCGGGCAACAATATTCTCTTTTGTTACATGACGTGTTGGTATGTCCGAGTACTTGCATACTCTTTTGATACACACTCAAATGTATGTACTTTTTCTCCACAAAAAGAGTACATTCTTTAAGTGCATAGTATAAGTAGGTGAATTGGGACGTAGCAAATGCCTCAAATTATTAGGGCTTAGTAACCTATTTTCTTACTGTTTACCAAATCTTAATTAATCAAATCAAATATTGTTTTATCACCTTACATCTTGACAATTAATCAGGGTGTGAGTTTGAATTTTTTAAAAATGTATTATTATTTTTCTTTTACACTTTAGCATGCTCATAATAAGCAAGTTGCTCCAATGGTGCAATAAATAGTATTACAAAGTCTCACTATGTGAGTTTTTTTTAATTTTTTTTACCTTCAATAAACTTTTAACTGAACACAATACAGTAGCTATTCTAGAAACTTAAGACTTACTTTTGAGATCTCTTGTAATGCTCTGCATTTTGACCATCATCTCAAACCAGGGGTGACTCTCGTATAAATCTCTATCTCCAACTGCAGGGCAGTTACTGGGAGTCAATCTGATTTAGAGAGAGGGAAAAATCAGAAAAAAAAGTTTAGAGTAATACTACATCAGCCTTTTACATGTAGAATAAAATGAACACCAATTGGACTGGCGACTTTTACACTTAGAACGCTTAATGCTGTTATCTTATTGGCTATCTGCACTTACATACATGTGCACATAAACTCGGCAAAAAAAAGAAACGTTTACTCCACAATCGACTGCTTTTATTTCCAGCAAATTTCTTAAATAAATATTTGTATTAACATAAAAAGATTTAACAACTGAGACATAAACTGAACAAGTTGCACAGACATTTGACAACAAACAGAAATGGAATAATAAGTCCCTGAATAAAGAGGGGGGGGGGGGGGGGGGTGTCAATATTATAAGTAACAGTCAGTATCTGTCGTCCTCCGGCTGCTTTAAGTACTACAGTGCATCTCATCCTCATGGACTGCACCAGATTGGTCAGTTCTTGCTGTGAGATGTTACTCCACTCTTCCACCAAGGCATTTGTAAGTTCTCGATCGCGTCTGGGGGACACACGGTTACATGTAATTTTCCACTGCAAGGACGATCAGCTGTTCTTCCTGTCTCCCTGTAGTCTCAGGCGTCTTACATTACAGACATTGCAGTTTATTGCTCTGGACATATCTGCAGTCCTCATGCCTCCCTGCAGCAGGCCTATGGCATGTTCACGCAGGTGAGCAGGAACCCTAGCCATTCTTTCTAGTGTTTTTCAGAGTCAGTAGAAAGGTCTCTTTAGGGTCTCTAACTTATTGTAACTGTCACCTTAATTGCCTTCCGCCTGTAAACTGTTAGTGTCTTAAGGACTGTACCACAGGTGCATGTGCAATAATTGTTTATGGTTCATTGAACAAGCATGAAAAACATTGTTTAAACCTTTTCCAATAAAAATCTGTAAAGCTTATTTGGATTTGACTAAATTATCTTTAAAATACTGTCTCCTGAAAGAGGGACGTTTCTTTTTTTTTTTCTTTTTTTACTGAGTTTACATACACCGGCTTCTGTCAGGTAAACAAACTTTTGTACACAGTTACTCAATCAGGTTTTTGATGTGATGATCTTACTCCAGGTAAATCTATGTTTTCTGAATATACATATTCAAAACATGCTATTGATTTGTACTTAAATGCACACTGTAATAAACTGGCCCAACTACAGGTTACTAACTTACCTGTAATGCTGCAGGTAGGTATAGAGCAGATAATGTAGGTTGTTCTCAAGACAATGCTGAATAAAGCATGTGTGGAAATCCTGTCCTTTGGAAGTATGGAATTGTGGGACAGGAGGGCCATTGATGTCTCGCATAACACCTCTGGCCTGCCCTAACCTCCACAGCAGCTGCTCAAAGTCAGACATCTCGGACTGCACAAACACTTCTTGTCTGTGTAGCACAGAAACAACAAAAAGCTTCGTTTTCTTCTAATTCAGCAGGATAGAAATTTGCCAGCAGACTTCACAAAAAAGATATTAATGGAAAGATCCACCCTAAATGATTTGCATATGAATATTTAGAATTAATATGTGATCTTCAAATGTGTACAAAATTTATTTTATGATGAAATTCTGTTGACTTTTTTGGGTGCCGAATCGACATTTTTGGTTCTTCTTTTCATCTTCGACTACCTGTGGGACTTCATCTCTACTTAAAGAAAACGATGCAGCAGTGCTTTAGTCCTTTAAACAGTCCGGCTCTCTCACCTTCTTATCTGTACTCTGGTCAAACAAAATCAGGTGTGGCTATTCACCAAGCTAGTCATCTCATAGATTGCAAACTAAAATCGCAACTGCGTCGTATAGCATCGTGGAACTTCTATTCTCACTACTTCCATGTTAGATTTCTCCTTAACGTAACACTGAACGCCACTAAAAAAAAAAAAAAAAAAAAAATCATGAGTGAGAAAAGAAGCTCTTGCTTTTCTGTTTTTCACAGCAAACGGTGAAACCTGGTCGTTATCGCTTGTTTTGATCTTTGAGGTTAGTAAAATGTTTTCTCCTATTAAACAACATTGTAAGTGTTTAACCATAAGCGTATCATACATAAAGTGTTTTAAGTGTTTCTGGGTGGAAAGGGGACATTTTTCAAAACTTATTCCATACAGAAAATACAAAAGACACAAATCTTACAGGAAGTTTAACTTGAACTTTTAGGTTACTTTTACAGTTTAGCTAATTATTCTAACCTGGCAAGCATGTCCAGAATTTGGTCTTTCATATAATCACTACAGTAGGTGTTTCCATCCACAACAGCAGCAGTGAGCGCAGGCCACTTGGAGGCAGCAGTGTTCTCGCTGTCTTGTGTGGCTGTGTGTGTAAGCCATGCAGTAACTCTGTCCTGGTCATGTAGGGACGTGAGGTAGGACCACAGCACAGCTGGATCATGTGAGCCCAACACTAAAGCATGACGGCAGAAGCATTAAAGCAATAAAACAACGAAACAGCTTTTATACTGGATTTACACATGGGCCCTGGTTCCACAAAACAAACAAGGTCATTGTCCAAATTGAACTTGCAACAGAAGGGCTTTTTGTGATTTAGTTCCTAAGTAGATAATGCATTCTCTCCTAAAAGCTCTGTTGCTGCGGCTTAAATAATGTAATAAATTATCATAGGTAACATTAATTCATACACTCACAGTGGTCTGGGAGTCGGGAGAGCAGCACAGATTCCTGTGCATCATCGTCCCAGTGCCTGACCCAGTCCAGACGCACTGAGCCGACCAGAGACTGGATAGAGCAAGACACAGGTTCATGCAATATCTCCTGTAGCAGGTTTCTGCTCTCAGCTTCCGACTGGCTTTTCTGAAGAACCCTATACACAGGAGATGCAACATCCACAAGTTATATACAGTGCTCTCGTTTATTTTCATAACAAACTGACCCGACCGGAAATGATCACTGAGATATTGAAACTGTAGGCAGGTTTCAAACTGTTAACAAAGAATAATTTGAGTACTATTCTGTTTGTGTTTTATACAGCACAACATGTACTGTACCAGTTTAACTCTTTTTACCAAAGGCCACAAATGTGAATTTCTGCCTGTTTTGGGGGTGCTCATGTCCGGCATTGAATTTGTTTGTTTTTCAAAAGAATTTTTTAAGTTTATTTTAGAAATGTTGGAATTTTATTGTGGCAATTATATACGGTTTCTTACTGTCAAAAAAACCTTTAGTCGTGCTGTCCATTTTTATCTCTGTACCAATGTTATTGTGGAAAGTTGTCAATTGTTTAACTAGCAGGGGGATCATACCCCTCCCCTTTCCCATCTCCCAGCTAAACACAGAGACATGATACTCTACACACAGAAACCCAACAGTGTCCTGACTAATCTTATAACAGACTTGCGGCGGTGAAATAATTCCTCCGTTTACACTGATTGAAAATGTCCGATAAGTTGATTTCCATTCTGCTGGTGGAATGAAACACCAGTTTACTGCGAGAGAGGGTTAAATATCCAGCTCTAATACTACATACCAAAGCAAGCCATCTCAGCTACAAATACACAAAACGCAAATATACTCACAGAAATTACCTGACAAATCTTCTAAATAGTTTCTAATTTTCTTTTAACGTACGATAATCATCTCTCTTTATCTGCTTTTCATCATTTAAATTTCTTGCCTAATTTATGATTTTTCATACGTACCAAATATATAAAATGTGCTATACAAATAAAGCTGGCTTACATGGCTGATTTAAATTATTTTACCAATAAAAAAAAAACAATCTGTGGGTTCAGATTTACACTCTTCTTCATACCTACATACTTCTCTTATTTGTGTCAGAAAACACAAAATAGTATGATTTAATATATATAGGTTGGGACAGTAATCATTTAAATGACTCACATCATAGTGTGATTTATTTCTAACCCCTAAGGCCTAAGGAATTGCCTTACCTTTTCTTGTCAAAAGTCTTTGAACATCTTGTTGCTGGTCTGGAGCACAAATTTTCAATCTGTTTAATGAACTCCACTTTTTTCAAGTCCTCAGTGGAGAGATGATTAAGTCTTTTCAACTCCTCTACCTGTTTAATTAGCAAAAAAAAAAAAATCAATCAGCAAAAGTGCTCCGATAATTTCAAACTTCAAACTGAGCTACAAGTGTAAATAGTTAACAGACAGGCCATTTACATCCCATAATTATAACCGGGACCTCAATTTGACTGCAGTGTTATCAACTTATGAATTTTTTTTTTAAAGGAATGTGGCAGCTTTGGTTTGCAGTCTGTGTCATAATTTGAGGACATGCTTACTCACCATAAAAGCCCTGAGGTCTCGGTCAGCCGTGTAAACACAGATATTGTGGAGCTGCTCTTTCACATTAAATCCCTGAAAAAGAGTGACGGGGAAAAGACAGAAAGGAAGTAGGAGAGAGACCCAGACAACAAGAAGTGAAAAATGTGTACACATAAACTTCAAATAGTATTTTGAAACTGTCTGCCAGAGTGTGTATATGTAATGGTCCATGAACATGTGTACCATGTTAGTGAGCAGTGTTGTGGCCTGCTGCAGGTCTCGGTGTGTGAGACAAGTGAAGGCCAGTCTCAGGCCTGTTTTCTTCAGTTCCTCCAGCTTCTGCTCTGGACAGTTACGCCTGCGGAGATAAGCCTGTGCACGTGGGAGCTCCCTGTTTAAAACTGCATGTTGGACAACCTCCTACAATATGCACACAAACAAAACACACACAAAGAGACACGTGTACACTTATTTCTCGCCAGAGCCATATCTCCCTGCAGTTCTCGCCTGGCTTCGCTAAGCAGAGTTGAGCCTGGCCTGTACCTCGATGGGAGACCTCCTGGGGAAAACTAAGGTTGCTGCTGGAAGTGGCACAGTATTAGTGAGGACAGCAGGGGGCGCTCACCCAGTGGTCTGTGTGGGGCCTAATGTCCCAGTATAGTGACAGAGACACTATACTGTAAAATACAACACCGCCTTTAAGATGAGAAGTTAAACCGAGGTCCTGACTCTCTGTGGATATTTAAATTTCCAGGAGACTTATCATAAAAGAGTAGGGGTGTAACCCCGGTGCCCTGGTGAAATTCCCCCTGAATAATCTCTATCTCTGAATTGGTTACATCACTCTCTCCTCTCCACTAATAGCTGGTGTGTGGTGGGCATTCTGACGCACTATGGCTACAGTCACATCATCTAGGTCGGTGCTACCTCAAGTGGTAGTTGAGAAGACCCCCCCCCCCCCCCCCCATTACTATGTAAAGTGCTGTGAGTGTCTAGAAAAGCGCTATATAAATGTAACTGTATTTCTGAGAGCATGGTGCATTATCCTGCTGAAAGAGACCACTGCCATTAAGGAATACCGTTGCCATGAAGGGGTGTACTTGATCTGGAACAATGCTTAGGTAGGTGGTACGTGTCAAAGTAACACCTACATGAATGCCAGGACAAAGGTTTCCCAGCAGAACATTGCCCAGAGCGTCACACTTCCTCTGCCAGCTTGCTGTCTTCCCATAGCGCATCCTTGTGCCATCTCTTCCCCAGGTAAGTGACACATAAACCCAGCTGACCACATGATGTAAAAGAAAACATGATTCATCAGACCAAGCCACCTTTTACCACTGCTCCAAGGTCCAGTTCTGATGCTCACGTTCCCATTGCAGGCACTTTCGGAGGCAGACAGTTTGCTGCTACGCAGCCCCATATGCAGCACACTGTGTGTTCTGACACCTTATATCATGTCACTGCAAGAAACTGGGGCCATGTTTCTACAATGCTTTCATATATTAACAATAAGCTTGGTGTGAATGCTTAGATTTCATAAAACTTGAACTTGTAGGACGAACATCAAGTTTGGGATGTGTCTGTCAATAGGGGGCCCTGGAACAGTTAAATAACTCTCTTATAACTGCTTGTCAGAATAGGTTGACATTTTGTTTCCTGCATCTATAATTCAGCCTGTAAGGGGTTTTCTTAGAATAACCTGATTATTTGAAAATTGTGGTCACCACCAGCCAGTCAGCATTCAGTAGGCATTTGACGGGCTTACCCTTGTCCTGCTGTCATAAAACATGATTGGTGTATCAAACTATTGCCCCTTAGTAGTCTATGGAAGTTCAGATGTAGCAGTTATTGAGGGATACTACACGTTACTACTCAGGAGCAGTGGTGGCTTGCCGGTTAAGGCTCTGGGTTACTGATCGGAAGGTCGGGGGGTCAAGCCCCAGCACTGCCAAGCTGCCCCTTGAGCAAGGCCCTTAACCCTCTCTGCTCCAGGGGAACTGTATCATGGCTGACCCTGCGCTCTGACCCCAGCTTCCTGACAGGCTGGGGTATGCGAAGAAAAAAATTTCACTGTGCTCTACTGTATATGTGACCAATAAAGACTCATTATGTTAAAAATGAAACATACGCATATCTTTAATTTCATTGAATCAATCAAATAATGTGCAAAATGTGTATCCGGGTCAGACACTTTTCAAACTAATACCAGGATTTTCCATTCCATTTGAATGAAAATTGCATATAGATTGTCTAAATGTAAATATTATTATTATTAACTATATGTACGGGAAATCTGAGGTGGTTTATATGGTGGTTTAAATGTAATAAGTCTCAGGCTGAACACATTCGCTAATAAATCTGCTGTTCTAAATTGTCCAATAAATCAGAAATATTGATTTAGAATTACTTCTAAATTCAATCCAAGTAATCGTCTAATAATCCAGAATTAGAACCAGCACAGAGACAGGAAACATGTTTATGACTATAATATAAATCAAAGCAACTTCTGAAATGCTTGTGACTACTACATTCATGGCAATAGATGTGTTTCACCTATAGAGGCCCATACCTCAATGGAGCATGTTTCCCACTCATTCTCAATGGTGGTATCAGAGGCAGAGGCAGCATGTGAGGCAGGAGTCTGACTCTCACCCCCTTCCAGCCATGGGTACCTCCTCAAATAGGTACGCAGTTCAGAGATATATCCATTCAAAACCTTCACACACTCGTGCAAGTTAGCATCCAGCTCTGCAACAGCAGAATGAAGAACTTGTACAGAAAAATATCACTAGACATGACATTATATGCTTTTTTTGCATCTTTATTACATTTCAGCTTAGTACAGATTATGTCTTTTACACATCAACCATATTGAGAATACTTCGAATGAATCAGTAACACCACTACGTAGGAGTCTTAAAAACATTTGTGAATAAACTGCGCGCGTATGTTACCTGGAGAGCTGGTTAGGATGACTCTGATTTGTGTATTGAGGAAGTTTAGCGTCATGCTGAGCAGCTGCTCGCAGAACTGCCGACTCTGAGCCTCGATGTTTGTGTCTCGGATAGCAGACTGAAGCAGATCCAATGCTGGACATAGATCCTGAACATCTATTACGCACAAAAATAAATCAATAATGTATAGACTCATGCAACTGTGGTTACAAGTTACAGCTTATCATGTCAACCTACAACTAAATCACATACCGAATACAATTATACAATACATTACTCCAGAGTTAAATAATGAAAACTTCTGTATCACTTCATTTAAGGTTAATCATTAAACGCAGAATGAAATCGGAGTTCCTCAATTATGACGCGTGATCTATCTATCTATCTATCTATCTATCTATCTATTTATAGATGAAAAGGTCCAGGTTTTTTTTTTTGTAATATATGTTTAGGCAAGGTGACAAAGAATCAAATAAACATTACATGAAGTAAGGAAAAATTATATTTATGCTGACAACCTAAATAGAAAAGAGCAAAAAAAAGCAAAAAGGAAAAAAAAAATAAATAAATAAGAATACTGTACAAGCACACACACAAAGTTAATCTAGCTCAATTCAATTCAATTTGTATAGCACTTTTAACAATGGGCATTGTCTCAAATCAGCTTTAGAGAAACATATAAACACGGGATATAGATTTTAAGTGTGTGAATTTATTCCTATTGAGCGAGACGGTGGCGAGGAAAAACTCCCTAAGATGATATGAGGAAGAAACCTTGAGAGGAACCAGACTCAGAAGGGAACCCGTCCTCATCTGGGTAACAACGGATAGTGTGAAAGTAAAGGAAAGTTCATTATAGTTTAATATGAAGTCTAATGCATGAGCGCACACACACAAAGTTAATCTAGCTCAATGTCAGAATGCATCACTTCAGTACACAGTCTATGTCTACACAGAGTCAGTCAACCGAGTACACAGCTTTCTTCATTCCTCTCTCATTTAACAAACAACTCCTCCTCCCTCTACCTCAATGTGCAGCCCGTCTAATCAAATCATCTGTAGTATATTATGATTAGGTTTGTATGCTTAATCATGTGAGTAATTACCACTGCTCTTTCCAATTAAAGCTGTTCATTACTCACACTCAGTAGTATGTATTTAGGCTGTCAGAAATCATTTCTCTGTTCAAAAACCGTTTAGAATCTGTTTAAAGTGGTTAATGAAGATCAGTGAATGAATGAATAATGCAAAATCTGTATTGATGCAATTAATTAGCTTGTTCTATGTTATTACATTATATTAGCTACAACATTTTAGCCTAGTAATTTTCTGGGCAGCTAAAACATAGACCTGGGCAGCGCATCGGAGCTAATTGGAGTAAGATATTATTTTGTACGCCATGCACATGTATATTTCATACACCAATACTTTTACATTTTAAACATGCTAAAATGAACATTATGTTTACTCAGTCTACATTATTTAGAAGGATATTCACTGCGACAGTGTTATGAAATTCTGAGACTGAGAAATACAGGAACGTTAATTGTGATAACACGCTCGTCCGAATCTCACAGCTATTTCAATAAGTATTTACCACACATGCTGTATTTCGAAGTATTAGAAATTACAACGGTTTATAATGTGGGTAAGTGGTGACTTTTAAGCTTCAAATATGAAAGTGCTGAACTGCAGTCTGGATTCTGTAGAAGCTCACAAACATAAGCTAGTATTTGGAGAGAATCACCGGTGTAAGTTCCAAAAATTAGCTTCATTTTATGCACAAAAAAAGTTCATTTTTGAATTTACAAAAGACCACAAAAGTCTTACTTTTCAGCTGTATCTGTGTAGCGGTGGCTGAGTGCTCAGGCAGACTGTAGCTCCTGGGTGGGAAGAGAATGTTCTCCTTACTCTTCAGGAAGAAATCCACCATGTCCAGCTGCCGGTTCTTTAGTCCTGCCTAAAAAAAAGGGGCAAAAAAGCTATTTGTTTATACTATAATGCTATTATGCAATAAAACATTGTTGTTGTTTTTTCCATTACACTAAAAATTGTTGGATTTGTGTTCAAACACAAACACTGAATATACATACTTTTTTAGATTACAGCCTATGATTAAAAAACTTCTCTTTCAGATTTAATCATTGTTTTCATGGTTAGAACTGAGATGATTATGTGCACCTGCAGCGAATGGATAGGAATTGAACAGCGTCCCCAAGCATTACGATGGCACAGTGAGTCCACCATCCCAGCACTTCCAAACACCATCAATCTGTTCAGCAGCTCCTCTTGAGAAACCGTGAACAGCACTAGAGACATGCCTGATGCTGAAACGAACACACGCAGACACGTCACAAACTAGTCATACTTTTTGTAATCTCAAACATTTCATCTTGCTTAGGAAGTGCCTGTAAAAGTGCAAACAAAAGGGAATAGAACGAATCACAGGCAGCAGCAGTCAGACCAATGCTTTATGACAAAACAGCATTTATCTGGCGTGTATGTGCAAAATGGTGACGTTCACACGTTTCACCTTTCAGAATCAGAGAGAGGTGTTCCTCTTCTGACCAGCAAACAGGCAAAGCTGGAACATCGATATAATGATATGTAACACTCTGAGTTTCCAGGTCCCAGTAGGCCAGGGTTGTGCTGCTGTTACCAGCTGAGGTAAAGCTAAGCACTGCTGAAAATCCGGAGACAGTCAACACGGTTGGTGTGGTCCGTTCAGGCAGACTGAAAGACATTACAGCACCCCCTGGTGATAGAATGGACTGACTGAGTTTGGCGGTGGCCGCTGCTTGACGGCACTCAACGCGAGGGAGGTCTTTGTACCACGGCAGCTGTAGAGTTGGAGGAACTGGAGCTTTAGCTTGCTTATAGAGCAATGCCAGCCTTGCCTCCCATGAGCTGGACACAAAGCGTTAAGACTGAGTAAGTGGTTAGGGTCTAAGGTAAACCATGTTGAACACATCAAAGAGCATTGATTTATTTATCAGTAAAATGTACCCCTTGTTTATGAAGCATCTTTTACATAGTGACACTCTAAATCACTTTACAGTTTTACAAACAAAGAAAAGGGTTAAGGATTTCGAAGAATGATACATTTCTGCATACATAAAGGTATATTTTCAGTTGGATCTCGAAAGAGCACAGGAAAGAATAATACCAAGGGGTGTCTACCAAGGAATGGTTTCAGCCAATCGGAGACCACCAGTAGATCAGTACCAACACAGAAACAGGATAATGATAATAATTTGGCACTTAATACCAGATCTGATAGCACACACTGAATATGGAGTTGTTTAAAAGAAAGAAAGAATGCAAAAGGTGACGGTATATACTGCCTTACTGATCGGTTTGGAAGTGGGTACCCAGTACAGACTGACTGTAAGTTGAGTTAGCAACGCTGTCCTGATCACAAGGTTTTGTGGGTATGAGAGGAAGAGGTCTGGGGTCCTGCTGACAGTGCAAGTGATTTATGTGAATCCTGTAAAATAAATAAATAAATAAATAAATAAATAACTTCATAATGAAGGAATTGAATGCAAAGTGAGTACATTTACACATTCATATCATTATCAAAAATATCTAGCAAGAGCAGATTTACTCTATATGCCAGCAAACAAAACATTTTAAAAAATGTCCCCATAACATTTAGGGAAACGACATGGAAGACAAGCAAGCATTATGAAACGGACTTAAACACACCTGAAATAATCATTGAGATCAACTGCCAGTGCTTGGTTTTGTCTGGTGGCAGCCACAGCTATGCTGAGGTCTTGTGAGATGTGGAGAAGGCAGAAGGAAGCGAGAGATTCCACAAGCTCTGCATCTCTCGGTCCTGATATGTAGTAAGCAGCGAGATCCACTGTAGCAAGGTGCTTCCCATCTGCACTGTCAAAGACATCTGACAGATACAGTTAAGGAAAGGCCCGAGTGAAAAATCGTGATTGTTGTCACGATCGGCTTCTTAAATCGAAAACTCTGACCTCAGATTGAAAAATACTTATTAATCTAGAAAATTCAGGTTAGCAAAACAGACATTTCATAGGTATGTAAGTGTTTTTATTATTTAAAAAAAAAAAAAATTCAAACACTAAACGTAATAGAAAAATCAGCTCAATAACTGTCTAGGACACTGTACAGGTATGTACAGTAAGTATGCGATTTAATACACCAGTGCTAGTCAGTTGTGGACACAGTGTCACATGGTGCTATACTGCCCCTGGTATTTACGCTGGTATTGCAACATGTGGACAAGTAGCTGCTGCAGGATAGGTACAGCAGCCATCTTATGTACGTGTACACATAATTAAAAGCAAATATAATCCAGCCATAAAACTTGTCCAGGTACCTGCACTTCTGGCCATTTTATCAGGAAAGCCTATAATCAGTCCCTCCAGGATTTTGCAATCATTTTGCAAATGAACGCAAAATCGAGCGAACTCCTCAATATTCGGAGGAGCTTGCGATTTTTAAAAATTACGGCAGATTTTCTGCAGATTTGGGCCAAGACGCGTGGTGTGACGTCATCACAACATGCATTCACCAAAAGCCCCCTTCGATTCACATGCGTCGAACATGAGTACAGCTAAAAGGTCTCATTTTACCCCCCCCCCCCCAAAAAAAAAAAACAAAAAAAAAAAACAGACAAAACAAACCCAACACATCACTGCGAAAGACTGTGCAAAACAATTTCGCCAATTCAAGTGGTTTTCCACAAAGAAGCATAAAAAACTCAGCAACTTGCATCGCAAATTTTGTAATTAGTGATGGTAGCCCAGCTGCTTATATGCACAATGACTCAGACCCACTCTACCATTTAAAAGGCACAATCATAAGACAAGATATTATCTGAGTGTTTAACATTCTGAGCACAGCAGTAGCATTGACATGGTAGCATGTGTGGTGCTGGTACATGTACATCAGGCACAACAGTGATACTGAGAATATTTATTGGCCACTTTATTAGAAATACCTGTCTTTTTGCGGCACATTGTAGATTTATATTTATAGAATATACGTCCCTTTTCCTTGCCATTTGTGCTGCTGAGACTCCAGTAGAGATCAGTTTCTGTCCACAGGACTGCTGTTGCCTGGATGGTTTTATGTTGATCTCAGCAAAAGTGCGGTACACTAGTACCGGTGTAACATGTCGCTACCATGTCAGTGCTGTGGTGAGAATGGTTCACGACTCAAAAAAATATCTCGGCAGTGGTGGTCCTGTAGTGTACTATTTGTACGCTATAAGGGCAAAAGTATGTGGAACATGACCAATCAAGCCCGTATGTACTTGTTGAACATCCCATTTAAGATTTTGTCCGTCCTTTGCTACTTTAATAACCTCCATTCTTCAGGGAAGGCTTTCTATTAGCTTTTGGAGCATGGCTATGGGGATGTGTGTTCATTCAGCCACAAGATCATTAGTGATGTCAGGCACTGATGTAGGGTGAGGAGGCCTGGGGTAGAGTCAGTGTTCCAGTTCATTCTAATTGTTTTCAGTGGGATTGAGGTCAGAGTTCTTCCAGACCAACCTTGGCAAACCATGACTTCATGGAGCTCAAATTGTCATGCTGGTATAGGTTTGGGCCTCTTAAATTCTACAGCACACAAAGACATTCTAGGCAACTGTAAGCCCATAACTGTATATAATGGTCAGGTGTCCACAAACCTATGGCCATATAGCGAACATAAAAGCAAATGAATTACAATCAGTCACTGGATCAGTTACTTTCTCGACAGACTCACAATGTTTTACACAAACACACCACAGTTTCACATCTGCTCAACATGTCAGTTAATAAACAGGATACATATGAACCCAGGGCTGGTTAGGATAAATAAAATGCCTTTGCAGATCTGGTAGTCAGTGAACATTTCCTGAGTTTCAGAAGGCAGGCTGAGGACACAAGAAGACAGCAACTCTGGCTCAGCAGAGCCCTCCTGCCACTGAAGATGTACCAGGACACATCCGTTCAGCAGGAAGTGACAGAGGCCGTCCATGAATGACAGCAGTTTTGTAGAGGCCAGCTTACTCCCATCTGGAACAGTAACGGTGATTGGTTGAAGAGGACAAAGTTAAATACTATTCCAGCAGCAACAGTATAATAGACATGATTATTTAACAGTCTGATATTACTATTGAGAAGGCAGAAATGTTTTCACAACATAATGATTCACAATTTAATTGAAGTAAACCAAATCCTTCCTCAAGACTAATACTTTAAAACTGGATCTAAGTAGTAAGTAGACAGCCTTCTGGAAGTATTTACCCAATAAAAAAAATCCATTACCGACCACTGGTTAAACAGCATAAAGTTAAACCTGTAGGGCTCTGGCTAACGTTCTCGCATTACACCAGTGAAATGCATGCAGGACGTTAACTGTTTAGCAATTAAGAAAAATATAAATGAACCATAACATACCAGCTATGTATATGAATATTTATATAAAACATGTTTTAACACTCACTTAATTCCTTACTGACAAGCTGCAGGAGTCGGTCTGTAGCACACTCGGACACTGAGGTCGGTTGCCTTTCTGAATGAATCTCATGAAGTCTAAGATTACAGCCTGGTGTCATAGTCAGGAGTCTGGGTTTGTCGAATTTATTTTGCTCAGTGGACACCTCCCAGAGAAAGCTATCAAACAAGATAAGGAAAAAAAATATGATTTTTACTGCAATCATGGCTGAGGATTTGTTTAGAAAAAAAGATTTACAAGAGATTTACAGAGTGTAGATGAGCAAAAGAGGGCAACTTTTGATGAATCCGGAGCTTGCGTTACAGCCTGTGTAAACTTTCTAGGCTTTTTGTCCCTGTGTCGTCGTGGGTTTGATCCAGCTTGTCTAGTTTCCAGTGTTCCCAGGATATACATGCTGTCCTATAAGTCCAGCATCACAGGGATAAATAATATTTTTTAAAAATATATTTTTACAGTCCATGATGTATCTGGGCAAGGAAGAATAAATCCAAATGATTTTACTCAAAGTGAACATATTGAGTGAGTATTGTGAATAAATGCTTATATTTTGCTGTGTTTTAGTGGTCTCTTATGATGCTGAATTTATGGGACACCCTGTGCTCCGGATATACCGTGACCCTGACCAGGACAAAGCACTCATTTAAGATAGACAGACCTACAGACAGATAGACAGCTACAGATAGAGAAACAGAGACAGACAGATAAATAGATAGAATAATAGATATTTTACAAAACAGACAGATAGATAAATAGATACGGAAATAGAGACAGACAGATCTGTCTAGATAGAAATACAGATAGATCCACAGACAGACAGCCAAACAGATAGATAGACTGACAGATAGAGAGAAATAGACAGACAGACAGACAGGCCCACAGACAGACAGATAAATAAATAGATAGAGACAGGCAAATAGGTAGATAGGTAGATAGATAGATATGCAGATAGATCAAGAGACACACAGACAGGCCCACAGACAGACAGATAAGTAGATAGAGACAGGCAAACAGAAGACAGACAGACAGATAGATCGATCCACAGACAGATAGATCAAGAGACACACAGACAGATAGACAGACAGACAGGCCCACAGACAGATAGATAAATAGATAGAGACAGGCAAACAGATAGATAGATAGATAGATAGACAGACAGACAGACAGGCCCACAGACAGATAGATAGACAGACAGACAGATATGTAGATAGATCCAGGTAGATATATAGAAAGACAGACAGACAGGCAGACATAAAGATAGATCATGAATGAATGAATGAATGAATGAATGAATGAATGAATAAGAAGAGGAGGCAGCCCATATAAAGGGAAAAGCTATAGATTTATGAAAAGACATTAACTCACTCTGTGTATGAGTCCTGAAGCACGTGCACCGGACTGCCAGGTAGAGAAACATCACGGAGCATCAGTTTCCCGTCAACATTCAGACAGCAAAGCAGTGAACAGCCAGCGGCCATTCCGGCTTTAACACTCAGCTCGACGTCTCGACATAATCCACTGTCAGGTACGAGAACAACTTCTAATGCACTCTGTGCACGCGCTTCAGGCCTGCTTAACATGATCTAACGTTTTATAACACAACTATACACTGCAACATCTGTTTATATATATTTATTCAGAAACCTGACACTGCCTAGACTGCGCGATAACCTATACGAACTAATGTCTCCTGTGTAAGCTTTAGGGGAACTCAGAAAACTGAAATCCCTCTGGTGTTAGTAAACATGAAAACCATTCTTAAACGAAACAAACATAACGCAGCTGACAATCACGTGCCATGTGTCGTCACGTGATGTCGCTTAGCCAATAAAACAACAGCTAGTTAAGGTTTCAGGGAAGCTAGACAAGAGCAACAGATAACAGATTGAACAAACGGTGACAAGTTCGATTAAAGAAATATCATAATTATGAATATTTTTATTCTTTGCTACAGATTTACTGAACAATACGTTACAAGTATTATTTTTATGTTTTCGTTTTTATTATTGTCGCCTCCAAGTCGGTCATCATCTACTCGAGCCTTATATAAATACGGAAATGAAAGGTACGGCTGTAAATACTATTAAGGTCGAATTCCAAATCGCTCCCTGTTGGACTGCTAGTGTTCTAGTGTTCCGTTGTGTCGTAGCCTATAAAGTGTGCTTATCTAGCGGACAGGGAGGTGTTTTGAGACGACACCACCAGCACAGTCGAATGCAGCTTGACTCTCCAGTGTCAAAGTCACAGAGCGCGATTATGGAGCCGTTTAGAAAATGGAGATAATTTCCAGCGTTTTAAATAAGGTCTTTCAGCTTTCCAGACTTTCTAGCGTAAATAATGTACCGAGGTCCCAAAAAATGGAGGAGAAGGCTTTAGAAGTGTATGGTAAGTGGGGCAGGAGGGTTAACCGGCTAACAGTGAAACAGTGCTGAACCGTTTACTGATTAACCAGGAAGTGTTGGAGTCTTCACTGGTAAAGTTTGTTTAATTTACTTTGGCTACTTCGAAACCGTAAATATAAATAAATAATGGAATTTTGTAGACTCCCTTATCCAGAGCGACTTACATTCAGCTTATTTCTACAGCAGTAGGTGTATAAGGGTTAAGGGCCTTGCTTAAGGGCAGCTTGGTGGTGCTGGGATTTGAACACACAACCTTCTGATCAGAAGTCCAGCATCTTAACCCTACTTAAATGCACTATAGTCTCTGGACAGTATTACTGCATGATAAATGTCGGTGTGTGGGTTGATACACTAAAGCAGTAAAAGAAGATATATTTGAATTAATTACTTTATCTGCATTACATTTATTCATTTAGCAGATGCTTTTATCCAAAGCGACTTACAAATGAGGAAATTCAAGCAAAGCGATATATCAAGCGGAGGACAATACAAGTAGTGCTACTATACAAGATTTATAATTGAGTTCTAGAGAAGCAAAGTGTGCAGAGTAGAGGTGTAAGATCCAGAGTAGGCTTCGTTTTATGGGTTAGTTAAGTGCTCATGGAAGAGGTGGGTCTTTAGCAGTTTTTTTGAAGGTACTGACAGATTCTGTGGTCCGGATTGAGGTTGGAAGTTCATTCCACCACTGAGGGACAGATAGTGTGAAGGTTCTGGAAAGGGACCTCGAGCCACGCTGAGTAGGCACTACTAAGCGTCGGCCGTTAACCGATCGCAGATTGCGTGAGGGAACATAAGCCTTAAGGAGAGTTTTAAGGTAGGGGGTGCTGTTCTAGACAAGGTCTTGTATGTGAGTGTCAAGGCCTTGAATTTGATTTATTATTATTTTTTTTAGATGTTATTCGCACCATTCGGGACCCGGAGAAACCCAATACTTTGGAGGAGCTGGACGTGGTGACTGAAAAATGTGTGGAAGTTCAAGACCTAGGAGACGATGAGTACCTCATCATTATCAGGTTCTCCCCTACAGTGCCACACTGTTCTCTGGCCACGCTGATAGGTGGGTGAAAAGATAAAGAAAATGTTCAGTTAACGGCTGAAATCTGTTATCCGAGTGAAGCACGTCGCTGTTGTAGTATCCCCGCAGTGGCTCTTTGGCAATTTTGGGACTTGAACTCACAACGATCCAGTAGGACTGGGCGATATGACAAAAATATCATATCACGATACTTGAGGACATTTCTACGATACGCGATGCGCATCACGATATATATAATTTAGCTAACAAACTGTCCAAAAAAGGTAGTAAAATAAACAGATACCATTCATAGTAAATGATACTATTCTTTAATGCCTACAAAAACAAAGAAGAAATTCAGTACCATTTAATTTGCAATGAATAAAAATGTACATTTAAAAAAAATACATCACTTTACCAACAATATTTCAGAAAAGTGTTCTAGCAATATTATATCCATATATCTCACCCAGCCCTACATTCCAGTCATTAGCACAGAGCCTTGTCTTCTCTCCTGTAATGCTTGAACATTCACTTCACTAAGTCTTCACATAGACTTCTCTAAGGCTTTCAGATTGACATAATAATTAAGGATGAAACTAAGGATTATTTTAATAATCAATTATCCTATTATAGATTATTTATTTATTTATTTATTTTTTATTTATTTTTTTTTGGGGGGGGGGTGTATTTTAAAACGTTTAGTTGTAGCATTTCAATCAGCTAGCACTACTACAGAACTCTTTCTAGTATTATCACCTGACATGACGTAAACGCTACTCAACCGATAAAAGTGCTGCAATGATCGCAGATGAATTCAGTGATTTCTGTTTGACTGGTAAAACCGTTGTCTGTACAGAGTACATAAGTGCTTTTGTCAGTTTGATGATATGACGGCAAATTCGACAGCCAATTTCTGATTACAAACTGCATTGATTAGGATTATATTTATGTCGTTGGGAAAGCCTGACATTCCCCGTGTAAGAACGCGTGCTTCAATAGAGCAGATTAGACATGAGGAAAATCTGACCCTTTGTACAAAGCAGTTAACATGGTCAGTATCAGACATCTGCTTAGATTTCTAGGTGCTTAGACCTAGAAATAGTGCAGAATCTTGAATATTAGGTATTTAAGATATTGAGCATTGACTTTCTTTGTTTTAAATATTTTAAAGTGATTTTCTTTCTGCCATTTGCCAGAATTTAGGCATCCAGCGGGTTTTCCCCAGACTACAATGCTTATGTGTCCTGGCATAACAGATACAGTTTATTTAATAGTAATTGTGACTGATTAAACTGAATGACTCTCACTAAATGAATCCTGAGACAGGTGGAGATTATGGCTTTATTGTCTGTACATTTCACTGGGGAAAGTCAAACATACATACTTGTAATTTGGTGTGTATTTGTTTTACTCTCTTCATGAGCTCAAAACATGCAACCTAAATGCTAGTGTAAGTGTTTTTGTTTAAAAAAAAAAAAAAAAAAAAAAAATTATAGCTGGAAACTCAACCAAAGGCTGAATTCCAAATGGTGACCTATATTACACTCCATAGACACGTCTGTAGGGAGCATGGAACCTTTTGGAATACAGTTTTAGCTTTAGTTCATTTGGTTCCTGTAATATAAATCATGCAAAAATACCATTGTAGTGGATTTATAGAAATGACTCACTCATGAAATTGAGAAGTGTTTGATGTGGCAATTGAGCAATCCATGCAGTTGAGTTGGTGTATTGCTCTGACTTTTATTATTTTTGTGAGCCAATAATGGCCATTATAATTTTGTGGTCAAAGATTAAGCAGACACCAATATTTTTGTCAAACATATACTACCGATCAAAAGTTTTGGGACACTCGACTGAAATGTTTCTCATGATCTTGAAACCTTTTGATCTGAAGGTGTATGATTAAATGTTCGAAAACTGTGTTGTATACAAAAATATAATTGTGCCGACACATTCATTTCTTTCATTAGAAAACACAGTTGGGGAAAGGCCTTGGCCTCGTCACTGACCCTGCGTGTAAATCCAAACGTTAAATATACCGTTTCCTGCTTTGAAGCTCTAACTTGAGCCTGTATGTTCCTCCTCTTGTGGTTTTTCTTTTGCTTCCCATTTTTAATGATTTTAACGGGTTCTAAAGATGAAGACGCTTTTTGAGACAGTGAATGATTTAGCTAACTACTACTGTAATTTACGTTTAACTCTTACATGGTAAAGAACTACAAACTCATGACATGAACCATGAGTAACCAAGCAGCAAACCTCTGTCACTTTTTATTTATGAGGTCACATTTAAATGCTACATTATTAATGGTTTTAATTCATTTAGTTTTTTTTTTTTACTTGTAAAAAAATATATATTGTTAAAATTTAAGTTAATGCAACATTGACATTTCCATCACGGTCTCATGAACCCCCTGCAATGCCACTGTTACGACACAGGACTCAAGACAGGAAGTAAGCGCAGGAGTGACGTCTTTATTTGAACTTAAGCTAAAGACTTACAACGGAAAACCTTTCCCTCAACTCGGGATGAGACATGACGCACAAAACTTAGGACAGGCCTATGCCTAGAAACACTAGCTTAACTCAGGTATGAAACATTCATTTAACTCAGGTAAGAACACTCATTTAACTTGGGCATGAACACTCCCAACTAGGCATGGCATAAACACACTCAACTATGGCATGGCATAAACACTCTTTACTTTAATACCGTGCGATGTGCGCAGCAACGCGAGGGGTTTAAATAACCAGTCACCCTTCTCTTAATTACCGACAGCTGGCAACACTTGACAGTCTTAACGTAGATGCGCATTTCAAGCACGTGCGCACTTTGAAGCCGCTCGTGCATGTTCGTCGCCACAGCGCCATCTGCCATCACAACGTGCATTCAGCCAAGGCCCTCTTTGATTCACATGTCGGACATGAGTACAGTTAAAAGGTCTCATTTACCAACAAACATCACTGCAGAAGTTGTAGTGAAATTGCAAATTTTGTGCAATTGTAATTTCTCCAATTCGAGTAGTTTTTAAGAAAAGCACAAAAAACTCATCAACTTGCATCACAAATTTTGAAAATCAAGCATTTTTGTCCACAACAATAAAAATAAAATAAAAACCTCTGTGTAATCCTGTATGCACTGCATTTCAGCTGTTTTTAAACTATGCCCTACAGTATTGTGGATGCAGAATATGCATCCGCAGAATATGCATCCAGAGGATGTGCCATGAAATTAGACTAATTCCTTAAAACATTTCCTTAATTATAATTTATAATTATATTAATCTTTAACATTGACTTAATCCTACACAGCCTGGAGCCTATCACAGGGAATTCGTGGCACAAGGCGGGGTACACCCTGGAAGGGGTGCCAACCCATCGTACAGCACGATTGCACACACATTCACACACTACAGACAGTTTTGTAAATGCCAGTCAGCCTACAACGCATGTCTTAGGACAGGGGGAGGAAACCAGACTATTCTGAGGAGATCCCTGAAGCACAGGGAGAGCATGCAAGCTCCGATCACATGGGGCAGAGGCAGGATTTGAACCCGCAACTCCGGAGGTCTATTAAGTATTAGACCACGAGCATTTGTTTACAGTAAGGGTGAGACAGGAGGGTAAACCCAGCAGGAAACCGAGCTCTAAAGTCGGCCTCCGTCTTGGGCACTGTAGATTGCAGAGATGTGGGGCTGGTGTCACTTTTAAGCTTCTGATGAGGTGCTACATAACAGTTAAAATAAAAAGACATGTTGGTCCTAGCAATCCAGAGGTATCGGGCACTTCACAAGGGCAGACAATTCCAGTTTTGTTAATGGCAGCAGGCTGTCCATGAAAAAACATGATCACATGACCAGTGTGCTCTCTCTATCTTTGAAGGTTCTAATGCAGCAAAGATTGTGTTCATGTCCCAGGATTGCCAGAGACTTCTGTTGGGTCCTTGAGTAATCCTCAACTAGGACCTGAAAATGCAGTGGGCTATTCTTAGTACAACAGAGCCTAGCTAAAGCACCCACCTGTGTGGTGTCTTTTTTTTTTTTTTTTTTTTTTTTTTTTTTTTTTTTTTTTTTTTTTTTTTTTTTTTTTTTAAAGCTCTTCCCTGGGATTTACATTTATAGCATTTTACTAGCACATAACCTTAACTGCTGAACTGCCATTTTATTTTAGACAGACAACATTAACAGTTTAGGTTCTTTATAATGATTTGTGTTGCAGGTCTCTGCTTACAAGTGAAACTACAGCGATGCCTTCCATTTAAGCACAAGGTAAAGACTGATCCAGATTCAAAGCTTTACATTTCTATTTGGTATTATCTCAATTCAACTAGTATCATGTAGACTAATTCCAGGGGCTCATATGATTCATGCTATGTTTAGCGTTCTGTAATGACATTACAGTAATGGCTTCATGCTGTGAGTGTTTAATGAGATGGAATAGAAATGGTTAATAAAGCTGTGCAAAATTGGATTGTCCATCTAGTGCTTAAGCTCCATTTTAACAGCCAGTATTATGCACATTTATTGTTTTTCTATTGTGTTTATCTGTTCACAGCTCGAAATTTACATTACGGAGGGAACACATTCAACTGAGGAAGACAGTAAGTGTGTACCAGTGTAAAAATGCAAGGAAATGGAGTTGAATAGTGTGCTTAAAAATTCTTAATTGGACTTTTAGACTTTTATAATTAACATCACATCACATTATTCAGGGTCGGTCCAGGCTGACATGAGTTATTGTAACTTTAACCGAAAGTGGCTGGAGAACAGAAAATACTCATGCTGGCTTAGACTAGTAGCTGTTGAACTGGCGTTTTAAAAAGTAATACATACAGAAAAATTGTTTTTAGCCAGAGCTATATCAATATGCAGTTCTCACCTGGTGGCCCACTGAAGCTAAGCAGGGTCGAGCCTGGCTAGTACCTGGAAAACTGGGGAAAACTAAGGTTGCTGTTGGGAGTGGTACAGTATTAGTGAGGCCAGCAGGGGGCGCTCACCATGTGGTCTGTGTGCGGCCTAATGCCCCAGTATAGTGACGGAGACACTATATTGTAAAATTTAACAAAAAACTTTATTTTACTAAATTTACAATGAGACGTCAAACCGAGATACTGACTCTCTGTGGTCATTAAAAATCCCGGAACACTTATCGTAAAGGAGTAGGGGTATACCACCTGTGTCCTGGCGAAATTCCCCCACTGACCCTTCTCTATCAGGGCCCCTTAATAAGCTCCATCTCTGAATTGGCTACATCACTCTCTCCTCTCCACTAATAGCTGGTATGTGGTGGATGTTCTGGCGCTCTATGGCCGCAGTCGCATCATCCAGGTGGATGTTACACACTAGTGGTGGTTGAGTAGACACCCCCCCGCCACAATGTAAAGAGCTTTAAGTGTCCAGAAAAGCGCTATGTAAATATAACTGTAACTAACTAAGTAACTTTTTGTAGTACATAAAGTAATCCCTTTCTTTTGAAGAGATTGTATATTTATGCATGTGTGAATATGTACTTATGTACAAATCTGTCCTCCTCACTTCTCAATCCTTATTTTACTGTGAGAGAATGTGTTAAGACATTGGAGCCTGTGGCTTTAATGTAATTCATTCATGCGCCTTGTTTTTTCTTGCAGTTAACAAACAGATCAACGATAAGGAGCGGGTAGCGGCAGCGATGGAGAACCCTAACCTGCGGGAAATAGTGGAGCAGTGTGTTATTGAGTCTGATGACTAAAGCTTCATCTCACACAGTGTCCATTACACAATTTTGTTTAAAAACCACGGCTTGAAACGTAGTGAAACTTCTCTGTATTTTTAGAAACGTGCAGAATTATAAGTGTCCTGCTGATTGGTAGTGATCTGCAATGTTGACTTTTTCTATTACTATGCTGACAAGGCAACACCGCGATCAATATCAGAGAGCAGTAAGCTCTGTGTTGTAGTGATCGCTGTCTTTTAGAGAGTTCTTCAGAGAGTTAAGCCAGGCAGAGAGTTTTGACTGCAGACTAAACTGTGGATGGTTTAATTTCCCAGGAGTGTTAAGATTATATTCAGGGTTGAGGATAAATCTGCACTTCTTGAATACCATTTAATTTACTTGTCTTTTTTTTTTAATTTTTTTTTTTATAAATCCTCTGTTAAGCGGGCAGCATGGTGGCTTAAAGGTTAGCACGTTTGCCTCACACCTCCACGGATGGGGATTCAAATTCCACCTTCCACACAGAGTTTGTGTGTTCACGTGCTTCAGGGGTTTCCTTTGGGTACTCCGGTTTCCTCCCCCAGTACAAAGACATCCGTTGTAGGCTGATCGGCGTTTCCAAATTGTCCGTAGGGTGTGAGCGTGTGCACCATTGTGCCCTGTGATGGGTTTGCACCCCACCCAAGAGGGTGTCCCCCCCCTCCTTGTGCCCCGAGTTCCCCGGGATAGGCTCCAGGCTCTCCCGTGACCCTTTGTAGGATAAGCGGTATGGAAAATGGACAGATTCTCTTAGCAGCATTTCATCAAACCATGTAGTGGAAATACTATAAAATTCCAGTCTGAGGATGTCTCAACAAATATTTAAAAACTTGATGGGGAATTTGAGTTTTATTTAATATATTCTGTCCTATTATCAGACGGCGATCAGAGTAAACCTCCCAACCAGTCAGTTATCATCCTTAACCATCATCAGCCTTTATTGTATCACGAGTATTGAAATTCCCCAGCCATAATTTTATATAGCTTGCTGTTACTGTCTGTGTACATCTCCGAGAGAAATTTCCTGTTATCCATTTCTAGGGTCAGCTCTCATCTTTCATGGCGTCCACCTCTAGTTCTGATTTTATCAAATCAACTTCCTTATTGATCTCTGTTCAACCTGTTTTATATAACTTGTAAATATATTTGTTATCGTAAAAAAAAAAAAGTTGTTTAAAAGGTTTCAAGAATAAAGCATACTACAGCGTTTTAAATCTTGTACATGCATTATTTTACATACATTATTTTATATCACAGGTTTTCAGACCCAGAACAATAATGCAAAAGGCTATATTACTCAATACATAACTGTGAGTTGCACTGAATGAAATGGTGAAATGGTCATGGGATTGTGTGTTGCTTCAGAGACTTGTAGTGCCAAAAGACAACCCCTCCCCACTCCCTCAGGAAACAAAAAAAAAAAAAAAGAGAGAAGGTATTTCTTCTGTTTGGCTTTACAAATCAGTAAACCACCCTCTGATACATGAACACATCAGTCGAGGTTGTTGTTTGCTAAAACTGTGGACTGTGGAAAGACAAAGTCCTGTCACTTAAATATTTACTTGGTGGTGCCCACTTAGGCTTGGGTTGGTTATGTTTTGCTTAATTGCTATACTTCGTAAGACTTTATTTCAGCCAAGACTTCATTATAGGTCTTTTTTTTTTTCTTCTAAACATCAAGCTCTCAAAAACAACATATGTCATGGCAAATTGCCTTTGGTTTTATAGAGATAAAGAGGCACAGCATGTCCCACATCTATGAAGCTTCAAAGGCAAGCTAAGACTAAAAAAAAGAAAAAAGAAACACTTACCAATTCATTAAGCCCACTTCTTCATGCCCATGACATTTTACCTTGAAAAGACTTATGCAAATTAACTTTTCCTTCTGCGAAACCTATAATAACAATGGAACTAGGCACAGTGAAGGTTAAATGCATGTATATTACTTTTTGCTCAATGTAAATTCCAGACAATGTATGTAATTACCAAAGTTGAGACATTAGAATTGTATAGTCGCCTCCGGTGCTAATTATTAGTACATGCTCACCTTTATTTAAATCTCTTGTTCTGTAACACAACGTTTCACTAGAATGCCACGTTTTGGGCTTAAATGTTTCTATATTTTTTAAGCATGCACCATAGGAACTATCTTTTATTTATCGTTATCTCATAAAAATTGATAAGAAAATGGGATATTCATTTTTTCATTTGTACAATTCATAGGTACTCTGGTTGGTTTTTTTTTTTTTGTTTTTTTTTAAAGCAGTGTCGTTTATATGCACACGCACACACACATACACCTGATTTACCTGATTTATCAGCTCAAGAGGACTGACCAAATCAATAACTAAGCAAGACAATCACACACATACAGTACATGCAGAAGCATATTGATTTCACCAGCTTTAATCAGTCACACAATGTGAATGGGATGAACCCTGAGAGTGAAACACATGTGTACACACACACACACACACACACACACACAAGACCCAGAGCGATGGCGGACGCTTATTCAGAATCTTTACTGTTTGTCTTCTTGGCTTTGGAACACTTGAGTATTTGCTGGTTGAACCTACAGTATTATGGTACTCAATTTCTCCAATGGTAAATTACTAAAGACAAAAATAATGAGATTTAAGAAAGAAGTAGAGAAATCATAATTCACTGACAGTCTTGAAATCTGAAAAGAGCCAGTGGAATGAAAGTTCAAAGTCCGATGAGTGAGGGAGGATAAAGAGAGGCACTGCTGTTTCTGACAGTTCATACAGACAGATGGGACTTAGAGAATAATTGCTGCACTGAACTCAAACCCTGACTAAAACAGAGAAACGGGGATGGGGAAGGTTCACTTCACCAAGAGAAATCACAACAAACAACCCATCAACCTCATTAACTTATGATAATGTCAAAGTCACAGAAAAAAAAGTCAACCATACGATGAGATGAACTGAACTGACAGCCATGTCTGGAACCTCTGTTTAAACTGGATGGAGCTTTGTTCTAATTTCACAAAATGGATTGTCCATGGCTAATTTTAATGGTGATTTCAAAAGCTGTTATGAAGTCAAGGTAGAAATAATTTCTTGGACGTTGGATTCTAAGACAAATGTTAGTTGAGTCTGCAAAGACGTCAGTCCCTAAATTGTTACAGGACAAGCAAATATAATACAGTATATATTATATCATTGTTTGTATAAATATAACTTATATAATTGCAATCACAAAAATGATTACAATCATCCATTTTCCATACCACTTATCCTACACAGGGAACTCTGGACACAAGGTGGGGGACACCCTGGATAAGATGCCAACCCATCACAGGGCACAATCACACACACATTCACACACTATGGATAGTTTGGAAATGCCAATCAGCCTACAACATAAGTCTTCGGACTGGGGGAGGAAACTGGAGTACTTGGAGGAAACCCCTGAAACACAGGGACAACGTGCAAACCCAGAGGTGCGAGGCAGTCATGCTAATCACTAAGCCACCGTGCCCCCTCCAAACAATTAAATCTTATCATGAATAGTATAATTACATTAGTGCTAGTAGCCATTGACTAAACTCCTGCAGACAGGGAGCATAAAGCTAGTGTTTGAGATACTTCAGGGTGTCCTGAAAGTCTCTATACATGGGGGAACCCTTTTTTTTTTTTTTTTTTTTTTTTTTTTTTTTAGCAAAATGTCTTCCAAACGTTTTCAGATTATATATATTATATATCATTTTTTTCTGGATATCCTTTAAGAATGCCTTTGACAAAAGAAGAAGTACTGAAATCATTCTCATATCTGGATCGGGAAGCTTTCGCAAGGCTGTGATAGACTTTAACAGAAAACATGGCGAGCACATCACACACCACACACAGCTGCCAAACTTATGAACAAATTCAAAAAGACTGGAAGTGATGTGGACCGACCGAGAAAAAGTGGACATCTACGAACATCCACTGATGAATGGAGACTTTTGGGACAGCCTGTAGTTTGAAATCCTGTTTATAATGTTAAGCTCTTTGTTAAATAGATTTTCTCTTAGGTAAAGGGGCAGATCTGAGGGTTCATGAGTAGGGTGTAGAGAGTTTTGGGATGTTTTGATGCTAAACAATTAGAACAAAGGTACTTAGCCCATCTTGATGCCCTTTTGCTTCCAGCTTCCTTCCTTTGAGAATCAGTCACTGCTGCTGAGGATAGTCCCAAATGGATACCGCAAAGATTTCTGTGGATGGTCCAATACAGACACCCTAAAGCTCTCACGCATTATTTAGTGGATACTATCACTTGGAGACAGGAGATTTGAAACTAAAAAACTTCTATAACCCTAAACGACTCTCATGCTCATGATGAAGATCCTTTAAACGCACAGAACTGTTTAACTGTATTTTATTCAGCTGTGGAAGAGTAATAACTTATAATCCAACTATCTAGTGCCACCTGGAAAAGGATGAATTCCCTTTTGAGTCTGGGTCCTCTCAAAGTTTCTTCTTCATCTCATCTCAGTTTTTGTCCTCACCACTGCTGCCTCTGGATTGCTCGTCAGGGACCGAAATCTACATCTGGATTTCTGTAAATCTGCTTTGTAAAACTTAGTGCTATTTAAATAAACGGAATTGAATTAAAGCTTGTTGCTGTGCAACAAGTGAGCCAACAGGAATGGTGAGCCATCTATCCACATTTTTAATAGTTTCAACAGTGTCCTGCGAGTCAGAAGGATTTTCTAAAATGTTTTATTACAGTTTAAAGACTATTATTACAGATCAAACCAAACGATACAGAATAGCAATTGAATAAGGAAAAGGAAATCTTATTAACTAGTCCCTCGCAGATCCTAATGGGAGTAAATGAGAGCTTTTAGACAGTGCTAGTAATAATTGTACAACATAAATATGTGATGTGCAACAAGTGGCCATTTCTGATTAGATTAGATCTGAATTGTTCCAATAAAATAGTATTTTCTAAAATTTTTCAATTCAGGAAAGATTTGTTAAACATTTCTTGATTCACAGGCTTAGATTTTCAGAATAAAATTCAATTCAGTTTTATTTGTATAGCGCTTTTAACAATGGACATTGTCCCAAAGCAGCTTTACAGAAATATGTAAATTCAGAATATAGATTTTAAATGTATGAATCTATCCCTAATGAGCAAGCCGGAGACAAAGGAGGCGAGGAAAAACTCCCTGATATGATATGAGGAAGAAACCTTTGAGAGGAACGAGACTCAAAAGGGAACCCGTCCTCAAAATGAGACTATTTAAACAGAAATGCTGACCTTAGATAAGTGTAGAGGTCTTGTCCATCTTTTCCATGTACTATGAGGATTGCACGTACAGTATATGAAGATGGCTTTGGACTCCAATTGATATGAACAGTTTTTGCACTCAAGTCTCCATCAGTGAACAGCTGATAACTTCAACAAAATAGACTTCATGTGAAAACACAGTTATAGTTATTATTGTTGGATGTCCATGAGAGGAGAGTATTTTTGTGAATTTTTTTGAATAAAATGTTAAAAGGTTAAACAATAAAGACAATTTTTCACAGCCTTCTTTGGTCATATTTATCAAGGGTGCCAATATTAGTGGAGGGCTCTATAGCCACATGATCACAAATCATCTCTCATACACAGGTTTCTTCTTACCATTCCTAGTGAGCTCTGCATATTATGTATTATATGTGCTGTGGCATAACCAGGAATGAATTTCAGTAGGAATGAGCAAGTATACTAGAATAAAATCCCACTGTGATTGGTACGATTAAATTGAGACTCGTGGGACGTGCTCATACTTTTGGACGGATGTCAGACAGTAGTAGGAGTAATTATGATACATCGTTGTTATATTAATCTGTCAGGAATCTTGTAGAGGAGGCAGATGCAAGTGCAGATCTCAATTTTAATGAGAAACAAACGGTACAGACAGCACAGAATTAGACACCAAAACATGACATATGCAAACAAACGTTCATAGACTAGAGAGCGAAACGTAACAACAAACAACAACATAAGACAAAAGGTAGACAATAAGTAAGGTGCACGACAGGACTTAAACCAAAACGTGACACAGGTGCAAACAGTCATGTGACATGATCCAGTAAAGTGCAGTGACCGATGGGATATATAGTCAAGCGCAGATTCCGATGTAACCCTGACATATTCACTTAAGGCGTAATATACCTTCAACCACAACTTGCCATGTTACTAACATTGCCATAAAATACCTTTAAGACAGTTCCACTGAAAATAATTAAGATTCTAGACGCTATTAATAAGCAGGAAACTGCAGGAAGCTGCCATTCTTTTTCTCCTCCAGAACTTTATTGCCTGTCACCTCAAAATCCCTGAGCTAGGAGTGTAACTAGCTGGCTTTCAGTAATGGGAAACAATGTAGTATTTCAATAGGATAATCCTATTTCTCAATATATTAGCCAGTAAAATGTGATTAAACAAACTAAGAAAGACAATCATTTGACGTGAGGGACAAATACTTATCCATTCACAATGATGACGATGTTGACCTGTTTAAAAATATCATTATAACGCAATTACTGTGCGGAACAATGTTCTATAATGATGTTGTGTCTCTGTCTTTTTCTCTCTCTATACCATGCTGTGTAATCCAGATTAATGAGATTAGTTCATTAAGGAATTGGAACCATGTCATAGCAATCACCAATCCTGAAAACATACAGATGAAAGAAAACTTAATTCACTCACACATAAACACAGACAAATTCATGGAATGCACTGGAGTGAAATATGTTAGGAGAGTGTACAATAAAGAGAAGGAAGGGAAAAAATGTGATAAGCCATTTACAGGAAAAAGGATAGGGTAAATGAAGAAAATTAAAAAGGACATGTGAGGGAGCTACTTAAGATGTAAGGTAGCCACTTTCATTAATCATAAAAGAGAAATATGTCTGTCCCCATTTACACCATCTCTCCCTTTCTTCTGTTCCTTGTGTAAGCATGCTTCAGAGGTTTAATCGTACTCTGATTAACATTCAATCACTGCAGTAGAGCCAAACTCACGCCACTTTAATTCTGATGCCCTTACAGCCCTTTTTTTATATAGCATCTGATCATTCTTCCTGCTTTATATTTCTATATTTCTTATAGGTTTATTCGAAATCAAGAAAAAAAAAAGACCATTTCAAATCACACTCGATAGAGACCACAATCATAAACGTCACAGTGTAACTTCTCAATATCACTGAGGTTACTTACTTACTGATCAAATGTCTGCATTTTCATCTTATTGGAACTGACACTTTCCTGCTTATCCTCCAACTCACACTACACACGTTCCACGAAACAGCACTGCGGTTTTATCAGGAAATTTAAGGGTTAGGTGGGGCGTGGTGGTGGAGCAACTCGGGTTAATTTAAGTCACTGTAAAATCTACAGTAAATTGTTCACAGTGTGGTTCCAAGCAGAGGTGAGAGAAAAACTCCATCACAGGGCCATCACAGTCACCTGACTTGAACCCCATAGAAGATCTCTGGTGGGATTTGAAGAAGGCGGTTGCAGCACGCAAACCCAAGAATCTTACTGAACTAGAGGCCATTGCTCATGAGGAATTGGCTAAGATTCCTCAGGAACGCTGCCAGAAGCTGTGTATCTCATTTGCAGCAGGTCATAACAGCAAAAAGGGCGCTCTACTAAGTACTAAAGATGCTTGTCATGAAGGGTTTGAATAATTTTGAAACTGGAGAAGTCATTATAAGTTGCATTTTCAGTTGAATTTGGGGGAAACCACTTGAAGCATTCGTTGTGTTGAACTATTTCAATCACTTTTGTTTGATTTGTTCATCGCAAACAGCTGAAAGTCAGTAAACTTCGACAATAAACCTGATTTGCAATGGGGGTTGAATAATTTTGTTGGAACTGTATATTGAGATCATGTGAAAGAGAGAGAGAGAGAAAGAGAGAGAGAGAGAGAGAGAATGATACCAGAGGTCACACCTGTATTTCTCCTCCATGAGGGACGTTTTTTGCTTAATGGAATTATATTAATAAGAAACTATCCACTTTATAAATGGAAACGGACAGGTTCATTTTAATGAATATGCATGTTTTTAATCTTCTTGGATTAAAAACACTCAGCAAAACTGTTTCATGGTTGTAGTATTTAATGGGGATAAACCTGGTAATTGTGAATGAGTGTTTGAGGGGGAAAAAATGCATGTTTGAAAATGATCTATGAAAAAAAAAGACTAAATACTGTATAGCTTTGGACATAACGTTTTTTTTTTTGTGTGTAAAATGCTAGCACGAGCAACATTTGGATAAAAGACGCCAGTGAATGGATTAAGATTTGTTTACTAAACTGATTAGTGTCATTCCAAGTGTAAGGATTTTAAAGAAGCTTTTGATCTCATTCAGATTCTTGTGTAGCTAGGCTCCTCGTAAGACCGTCCACTTTGAATCTCATTCAGATTCATGAATATCTAAGCTCCCATTCTGAAAGAGAAATAGAAAAAAGGATAAGAGGACATAAATAGTGAGAGATATCAGGGCTTCACATCCAAGCATTAAATCTAGCATCAAATGAAGGATAAGATTCATCCCCATTCAATCAGTGTGTAGGAACCATTAGAAGGGTCACAGTGATAAAAGGTCATGGATAATGGTATTCTGTGCTAAAACTGTTAATTTTTTGTCTCGGGTTATTGTTGTCCTCAAGGACATACAAGATGGCTGTTACATAGCTTTCATCATTGAGAAAGACAACCTTGATGCCTTGATGTACCTGGAACCATTCATGTGTACCTCAGAGCTACTCAAATCAAAGAAGTTTGCTCTCAAATGATGAGTGAGCGAGAGAGAGAGAGAGAGAGAGAGAGAGAGAGAGAGAGAGAGAGAGAGAGAGAGAGTGAGTGAGTGAGAGAGAGTCCATGGAAAGGTAATGATAAAAGGACTAAGTGAGAGAATGATGAAATTGGGAACAAGAGAGGACAGCATTTCTGTCACCCAGAAGATCAGAACGGCTCTTCCTCTGTCACCTGAATGAATGAATAAATAAATGTTTTTATTCGCCAAGTACAAGGTGTACAAGCAGTTCTTTCTTGTGCCGTCTCACATACAGTAAAGGTCAGGACAGTACGATACAGTACAATATATTGGTATAGAAAAGTTCATTTTAGTATGAAAGATACAGCCGATGAAGCAATTGTGATATTGTGGTATGCAGCACTAAAGAAACAGTACAATTCTGCTGAGATCTGCTGGATTACTGTATGTAGGTTATGTAAAAGAGTCGCAGCCTTGCAATGTATATACAACTTATTTTCCCATTCCACATTTACTAGTTACTTGACAATGTCCAAATATTACTGAACTGGAAGCCATTGCTCATGAGGAATGGGCTAAGCGGCGTCTCGTTTGCAGCAGGTCATAACAGCAAAAAAGGGTGCTCTATTAAGTACTAAAGATGCTTGCTATGAAGGGGTTGAATAATGTTTAAGCTGGAGAAATCATTATAGGTTGCATTTTCACACTGTAAAACCGGATAAGTTCATTTAACTCAAAAAAATTGAGGAAACTAATTACCTCAAATTTTTTAACGTTGATAAATCAATTTCTTTAAGCCAAATACACTTAAATATAACAAGTTTGAGTTAAATTTTTGTTATATTTAAGTGTACTTGGCTTAAAGAAATTGATTTATCAACTTGAGTTAATTAGTTTCCTCAAATTGTTTGAGTTAAATGAACTTATCCGGTTTTACAGTGCAGTTGAATTTGGGGAAACCACTTGAAGCATTCGTTGTGTTGAAATATTGCAGTTGCCTCTGTTGGATTTGTTCATTGCAAACAGCTGAAAGTCTGTACATTTTGACAATAAACCTGATTTGCAATTTGGGTTGAATTATTTTGATTGCAACTGTATATTGAGATCATCTGAAAGAGAGAGAAAGTGAGAGAAAGAGAGGAGAGAGAGAGAGAGAGAGAGAGAGAGAGAGAGAGAGAGAGAGAGAGAGAGAGAGAGAATGATACCAGAGGTCACATCAGACTAAAAAAATGGGAAACTTCACACAATAACACAGTCACAAATGTCTCTCGCGGGACCACAATGCAACATTGGCTGTTTCTCGTAATGACATTAACAAGGTCACCACAAGCATAATTCACTTTAGCTCTGGACACATAGTTAATTGAAAGAGAAATGGATGGTGAAAACGGGAGTATTGGAGCAAAATGCTGTGTAAATACACTGTATGTAGCTTAAAACATGGGATGCTAAATGAAGAAAAATAGATTTTTAACACTCAAAATGTTTGCATTTGAAACAGTATGAGCATTCATCAGATCCTATTTACAAATATATATATATATATATATATATATATATATATATATATATATATATATATATATATATATATATATATATATATATATATTGCTTTGCTCTGTCATATACAGTGACATAATAATCAGCATATTTACATTCACATTTGGAGATCAGCTCATTGGCTGGGTTGTTTTCAGCAATATAATGTTATCAGAGCTCTTTGTGGCCATCACTCCTAACAGGAACAGAGAAGATAGGGGCCACAAGTCAATTTCATCTCTTATCAGAGAAGCAGTCTACAAGGGCTGATCTGCTGCTCCTGCTATCGACCATGACATTTAAACCCTGCGTTAGATAGGCACCGCTTTCAGGAGGTCTGGAGGAGAGGTTAGTATGAGGTGAAGATGCCTCTTACTATTCTGTTCTCATGTCTGACATGAGACTCAAGTAGTAGTCTTTCATGTGCTATCTGCCTCAACATGATCTCTCTATCACTCTCTCTCTCTGTATATTTGCATGTTTCTGAGTCAAAATGTTCTGATATTCATTTAATGTAAAATAAATAAACATTTAGAATCGTTTAACACTAAACACAATAAGGATGCTATTAAATGCCGAGGTGTATTTGTGTGGAAAGCATGATAGCAAAGTCAAAAAAGGCGGTGATAAAAGGAGATGAATTTAGTGGAAGAACATTCAAAGAATTTCAACTGTTCTAATATCTGGTTGGTGTCTAAATTAGTCTTGCGTGGCTTCTGTATACTAAAGGCCAAACGTTTATTTTTTTCTCTCCGAGATCTAAGAAACATCAATATGTTTAGTAACAGTCTAAACATCTGTAGTACTGTGCAATGGCGCAGTGTTGTTGCCTCACAGGTCCAGGGCATATGATTGGTCCTGAGCTCGGGTTACTGTCTGTGTAGAGCTTCTGTGAATGTTCTCCACATGTCCTCTGCTCTTTCCAGTTTCCTTCCACCTCCTAAAAACATGGCAGTATATGGTTTGGCTAAGATAAATTGCACCTATAGTTGAGGTCATATGCTTACATTGCAGAATTGCGGAATAGGAGATATTTTAAAGACTAAGATTTGCAGACACCTCTACAGGCTGGGAAATAACTGGACTAATGGTCAGTAAGAGCAGATCATTGAATGCATTGTGCAGAACACAGCACTGCTCAAATGAAAATTCCTCCACAAATTGTGTCTATTATAATATTATAAGCTATTTTACTATTATAACTGTATATCCTAAATATTATTAACAATCACTTTGTGATTCATTGTGGTTTCACATGCACACCACATCTGGAGACAAGACTAACTTCTAAATTTGCCTGAGACACAGTTTGTGGAGGAATTTGCATTTGAGCAGTGCTGCGTTCTGCACGATGCATTCAACGGTCTGCTCTTACTGACCATTAGTCCAGTTATTTCTCAGCCTGTAGACGTGTCTGAAAATGTTAGTCTTTGGAATATCTCCTTTTCCATTCCTTGGACAAATTTAGATCCTGACATATTGTAATCATATCTTCTCCAGGCTTGATAAAGCTGCATGACTACTCATTTGACATTATATAAAAAGAGGCTTTCTACATTAGTAGTTCTATTGTAAAGGTGTGGGGCCAAATGTGCCAAATGTACAAAAAGAACAGTATTCAACAGCAGTGTATAAAGTTGTTTATGTGGTTTGGTCAGTGACAAATGTCGGATGGGAAGAACAACTCAAAATGAATTACGGTTGCTGGACTTGCACTTGTTATTGTGCATTAGTCAAAATAAATCTCACAGTCAACACTCCTGTGTTTCCAATCACCCACTGATGCTTAGCGTGAAAGCATACGAAAATTGAATTAAAATAGCATTCATCTGTTTTCTGTGTATGTAAACAGGAGGTTGGGTGAGGGCTAATAATCCTGATTGTTGTCATATTAGTGCATTAATCTGTTTTTCGTGGGAAACGAGATGCAATGATGGCACAGGAATAAGCACTGTCTCCATCTGTCTGAGAGAGAAGGGATTAGGATGTGTGTGTGTGTGTGTGTGTGTGTGTGTGTGTGTGTTTGTGTGTGGTAGTTGTATGTAAGGGTTTTTGCTTAGCCAAGGAGTCACTTCGAAGAATAAATAGAAGCCTGAGACAGAAAGAGTAATATTTTTAAAGCATGGAGAGTAAGTGAGTAAAATGACCGAGAGGTTAATCAGTCATCCGGGATTGATAATCACTACTTGTCACTTGCAAAATTCCTATGGTATTGACCAAGGAACAAAAAAATAGCACATACTTTCTATCTTCTATTATTTTCTCACAGTTTAAAAGGTCCTCTTTTTGTATCTGTTGTTTTACAAGAATAATATGGGCTTAGAATTGTTTCATAATTCCAAATAAATAGGTTATGATCCTTAAATAAATGGAGTGAGATTTACAAAAATGAAACAAATTCACAAATACGTTGAACGAGATCCACAAATATATGTTAGTCGTTTCACAAAAATATATTCAATTGACAAATAAATCAAATTTTTATTTAAAATTTTTTTTACAAATATGTTTTTATGTCACAAACACAACTCTGTGGATCTGTGGATCACTGCACGCATTTGTGGATTTTGAAACATTTCTAGTGTCAAGTGCACACAAATCCACAAATAGTTGGACTCCACCCATCATCTACTCAAGCCAATTGGATAAGGGCCACATTCCACTGACAAATCATAGCACGTTCTCACTCCAAACAATCACGTTTTGTTTTACAGTCACGACAGGAACAGAGTCATACTGCACCAGCTTGCATACTATGAAGGCTCACCAACACGGCAGATCAGGAGGAATGACAACAGGAGAGTGGATCTAATCATCTAACAGCATCACTGTAACAACACCTCAAAGAAAGCCAGCACCGTTATGGGTTGTACATTCTTTATTTTAAGGGAATATATGTGTTTTCATCAGTGTTTCCTTCATGACCACCAAATCCATGGCGAAATCGAGTTGTGATTTTACAGTAAATTGAGTGTGGTGAGATTAAAAGACTGTGTATCTGGAAAAGATGGCACTGGTAAGAAAATGTTGTCCTCGCATGTAGCCTGACAAAACAGCACGACCAGTGTCATCCAATTCACGGGCTAAGGATTACATTCTACTGTAATGAACTGTGCTACAAGACTCAGGAACTTTAGGAGTTACCGAGTTGAATGAGTCTAACGAATCCTTACTGAATCAGTGAATCAATCATTACTGACCCATCAGACCACTCATCTATAATAACAGTGCATTTATGACCCATAACGGTGCTGGTTTTCTTTCAGATGTTGTTACAGTGATGCTGTTAGATGGTTAGATCCACTCTCCTGTTGTCATTCCTCCTGATCTGCCGTGTTGGTGAACCTTCATAGTATGCGAGTTCAGTGCAGTATGACTTTGTTCCTGTCCTGTTGTAAAACAAAACGTGATTGGTTGGAGTGAGAACGTGCTACGATTGGTCAGTGCGATGTGGTCGTTATCCGATTGGCCTGAGTAGACGGTGGGCGCAGTTCAACTATTTGTGGATGTGTGCACTATTTTGACGCTAGAAATGTTTCAAAATCCACAAATGCACAGGACACGATCCACAAATGAACGAAGGGCAGAGTTGTGTTTGTGACATAAAAACATATTTGTAAAAAATATATATATATATATATATATATATATATATATATATATATATATATATATATATATATATATATTTGCAAATCTCATTTGATTTATTTGTCAATTTAATTTCTTTTTGTGAAACTACTAACATATATTTATGCATCTCATTCAACGCATTTGTAAATGTTATAAATCTCACTGCTTTCATTTATGGATCGTAATCTATTTATTTGTAATTATGAAACAATTCTAACCCCATAGAATAATGACTGTGCAGATCTGCAAATACAATCAACTCCACCAGTGGCAGACAATAGCTCTGAACCCTTAACACAAACATGCCCATGCCTATTTTCCACTTTCCACCATTTGAGTGTGTATGAGTTAGAGAAAAGGCCAAGATAGCAACACGGGAAAAGTGCTTTAGGTTTGAGGTGCATTCATAGGTTAGCAAACGGCTTGAGCTAAGCTTTGCAGTTGAAGAGCCTTAATGGCAAGACCTCTGGCATTCACTTCCTGTTCATGTGTTTAAGCTTACAAGTTTAGCTACTCATTACAAAGTCTTGCCAATATTCTTGTGCAAGTTGTGACCCTTTGCCTATATAACTCTTGGATCATCATCATGTTGATATTTCATGCCTGATCATGTTTTCACCCTTGCCTGTTCTGCAGTTTTGATTATTGGGCTCTGTTTTGGATTTGTAAATAAATCCAAAATTCTCTGCGCATGGCTCCTAACCTACCTCCACATTCTGGTTCACTACAAAAGACTTCACATGGATCCAGCAGATGTTCAGGAGTTATGGTCTGCCATTGCCTCGCAAGGTCTATGCCTGGGAGCTCATGCTCAACAATTACAGCATATTTTTATCTCCTTGGAGGAGTTAATTCACGTTAGTCAAGGGAATGCTCCTCCCTCCTAAGTTCTAAAGGCAAACATGAGTAACCAAGTACAGGCAACTAAACCAGAAATCAACGTGCCCAAGCCTCACGTAACCCTACCAGAAAAGTACAATGGGCCCTGGGTGAACACATAGGGTTCTTCCTTTGGTTCTCGCTCCTGTTCACCAACTCCTAATCACTCTACGCCTGGGACATCAACAAAATAACTTTACCAATATCACTACTCACTGGAAGTGCTTTTGATTGAACCACCATCATTTATTATACCCAAGATCCTACAACTATCCTTCCAACAGTTTGAACGAGCATTCTGGGAAGTGTTTGATCAGCCTGTTTTATGGAAGAGATGCCAGGTAGCAGATATTATCAGTCAAGAAAGGGAAAGCTGCTAACCCATCATGAGTACTGTCTTTCATCGTGGGTTGAATGAGAGTTTACAAACTAAATTAGCTTGCAAGGATGAGCAAATGCCCCTAAAATAAATTCATTTATCTGCCCATACAAACTAATAGTCTGCTAAGGACCAGAAAACTCCAACAAATTACCAGCCCTCAACTAATTGAGATAAATTGGAAATTAGAGAGGGATGCAGTAGAGCTTGTTTATGCTGCTGTGCAATGTTATCAGTGGAGGGGAAGCTACATTAAGAGTAGTAAAGAGAACTAAGAGTACTAAAAGGACATTAGTATCAATATTTTCCCCAAAATACCTTTGACAAGGTGAGCATGCCCATTGCCTATCTCTTTAAAAAACGCACTTCACCAGACTATTTGTCATGGTACTCAAAGTCAAGTGTAGATTCTGTGGCAGCTGATAAGTTCACAGATGAGGAAGTAGGCAAGCAAATGAAATTCCCTGTCATCCCTGTTAAACACCCTTTTAGTATTCATGATATAGATGATGAACCCTTGGGCAATGAATAGCAGTGATGAGCACCATTCCCATAACCGTGCACACCAGACGTCTCCATTCTACTTGCATTACATTCCTGATCACCAAATCCCTTTATAACTCCATAGTTCGGTGCATTTCCATTCATAATCCCTGCCTCTCATGGAGATCCCAGAGACTGATAAAGAGTGGTTAACTTAGTGGTTAACACGTTCACCTTGCACTTACAGTGTTGGGGGTTCAAATTCGGCCTTCACCCTGTGTGTGTGGAGCTTGCATATTCTCCTCGTGCTGCTCTTGTAAGCTGATTGACATTTCCAAATGTTTTGTAGTGTGTGTGCGATTGTGCCCTGCAAAGGGTTGGTACCCTTCCCAAGGTGTCCCCGCTTGCCCGAGCTCCCTGGGACAGGCTCTAGGCTCCCCTGCAACCCAGTGTAGGATAAGTGATATGGAATATGGATGGATGAATATAATTAAGCGATATTGCACAAGCAAGAGTGCTGTTGTAGTGAATATCAACATGGCTGTGTATCAATTCAACTGTAGGTAATACACGATTGTGAGGAGTGTGATTTGGTTTTTATACAACAAAAAATTAATATTGAGAGGCTGACCCAATTTCATACCGAATATGGCCAAATATTTTGTTTGTTATTTTTGCTCCATCAATAAAATAGTTCCCCAAGAAGCCACAGCTGGATAGAGTGTGTCGCCATGTAAGTCACAAATGCAATAGGTCAAACAGGAATACTTTCAATATCTTTGCACTTAGTATCTGTATCTTGAAATCTAGTATTTTTTTAAAATCATGTTCTTTATTTCATTTTTACATGTCCATGTATTACTAGAGAATATTTCCTAAATGCATATGTTGAGAAGATACATTATTCTCAACTCAATTATTCTCCATTTGGCTTTTGATGCATGAATCTGATCCTTTAGAATCATATACGCACTAAACTCCCAGGACCCATTAAAGGGACCAGACTTGCATTACTCCTGTAACTACATACTTTTCTTATTATTTTTTACGGTATTTACTGAATAATTCATAGTAGTTACTTAGTAGTTATTTGCCTGTCATGCCCATGTTCCTAAATCAGTGAATCACACCTAATCAGTGGCATACTATATATCTTCAGCATAAGATAATGAAGTTATTTTCCCCCTGTTGCTAAGTGAAATTAACTGAACTGTCATAATAATGATAAGCTACAAAGTCTATGCAATGTGTAGTCATTTACATTGTGATACCCTAATTCACTACATCTTTATAGGGCGCCTACAGATATGTAGCATGCTAATTATTGTGATATAAATGAAATGAAAAACGAGATCCCTATGCTCTTTTGATTGGTTGTTAGTCATTTTGGCCATACAGTCTTCAGTCTACATCATCTCTGAAAAGTTACGGTAAGTGTTCAGTCACTTATGCAAATCAGGGAACCATTTAAAATAAACAGACCCATTTAGCACTTATTCACTTTATGAACATAAATAATCTATTCAGGGGGGCACGTTGGCTTAGTGTTTAACACATTTGCCTCACATCTGAAGGGTTGGAGGTTTGATTCCCACCTCCACCTTGTGTGTGTGGAGTTTGCATGTTCTCCCTGTGCTCTGGGTGCTCTGGTTTCCTCCGCTAATCCAAAGACATGCATTGTACGCTGATTGGCATTTCCAAATTGTCTATAGAGTGTCAACGGGTGTATTATTATGTCCTGTGATTTGTTGGCATCCTGTCCAGGGTGTCCCCCGCCTTGTGCCCCAAGTTCCCTGGGATAGGCTCCATGCTCCCCCATGACCCTGTGTAGGATAAGTGGTACAGAGAATGGCTGGAAGGATGGAATTCATCTATTTATATACTCTATTAGGCTCATTATTTACATTTGTACAATTATATTCTGGCTATTCAGAGGAGCTATACAGTTGTTTATACCTGAACTTTTCTCTAACAGAGCACATAGGGTCCAAAGTGACATACATTTATTGTTTTTGAATTCAAGGTTTGACTTAAACCCTTTGCTTGCTTGTATAATACTATACTAATAAGAAATCAATACTAAATATAATAAGATAGTGTTACAATATTATAGGATGATATCCATCCATCCATTTTCTATGCCGCTTATCTTACAGGATGGACGTGGTGCCAATCCATCATAGGACACAATCACACACATTCACACACTATGGACACTTTGGACATGCCAATCAGCCTACCATCCATGACTGGGGGAGGAAAAAGGAGTACCCGGAGGAAACCCCCGCAGCAGGGGGAGAACATGCTAACTCTGACCACACAGGGCTGCAGTGGGAATCGAACCCCCAACCCTTTAGGTGTGAGGCAAATGTACTAATCACTAAACCACTATGCACCCTAAAGGCTGTTGTAATAAGATAAAATAAGATCATTTTGCAGTACTGTAACAAAAATAAAACATTGTGGACCCTCACAGGCCCCACTTTGAGAGCCACTCAGTTCCAGGAATGTTTCTTTCCTTTTTTTTTTTTTTTTTTCTTTTTTTTTTTTGGTCTTCAGAATAGTAACTGAACTAGAGACAAGTAGTGAAGTCAATGATTAAACAGTGGGCGGGTTTCTTTATTGGGTCGCCTCAATCAGTAAGGGTCGAAGTACATCTGGGTTATAAGAAAGGCAGAGCTCTGCTTATACACGGGACATGAAAACTGCAGTAAAAGGAAATGTTTTCTTTTTCTCCTCCAACCCCTGCTGCTGCTGCTGCTGTCGCGCGTGAGCCGAATGATTTTTGACCGATTGCTGCATGTAGCGGGCGCGCGCACGCGTTAAGAGTCGCGCGCAACAAAGCAGCAGCCACACAAGAGAGAGAGAGAGAGAGAGAGAGAGAGAGAGAGAGAGAGAAAAGAGAGAAGCCCGAACATCCAGCAACTGTCCAATATAAAACCAACTTGACCGCGGGGAAACCTGTAGACTGAAATATGCAGCCGCTGAGGGACACGACAAGAAACCAGATGTGCGATGTCCAGATGCGTTTTCCAAGATAACCAAACCGTGGTATTCACACTTATTTCGTTTTCCTACTTTTTATTTACAGTCTTTATGGTGATATGTAACTCGTACACAGACTGGCGCGGTTGGAGACGATGGAGGACTTTGTGAACACGAACTTCTCCAACTTTTCCAGGCAGGAGAACTCCGGGTCTTCGGGCGGCTCTCAGGCGCTGCGCTTCTTGATCTCGCTCATTTACGCGTTTGTGTGCGCCTTGGGTCTGGTGGGCAACGTGCTGGTGTTTTTCCTGATGAGGTCCCGTCAGGGAAGGAGGCCGTCCACGATCAACCTGTTCATCATGAACCTGGCGGCTACCGACTTCCAGTTCGTGCTGGTCATGCCATTCTGGGCCGTGGAAATTGCGCGTGATTTCAGCTGGCCGTTCGGACACATCATGTGCAAAGTGGTGCAATCGGTCACGGTGATGAACATGTACGCGAGCGTGTTCTTCCTCACGGCCATGAGCATCACGCGCTACTCGGCCGTCGCGTCGGCACTGAAGGACCGCAGTCGGCACTGTGCGTGCCCGGGCCGCTGGGCCAGCGCGCTGCTTTGGCTCCTCGCCACGATCGCCACAACACCGACCATCATCTTCTCCGCGCAAAAGAAAGTGTTCGGTGATAACCTGTGCTTGATAAGTTTCCCCAGCAACCACTTGCTCGGCTTGTACCACCTCCAGAAAATTTTAATCGGCTTCGTTTTCCCCATGCTGATCGTGTGCGTCTGCTACGTGCTGCTCCTGCGCTTCCTGAGTCTCCGCAGCATGAACAACAACCTTCTCAGGCGCAAATCAAGGGTCACTCGGTCAGTGACAGTCGTCGTGCTGTCGTTTTTCATCTGCTGGATGCCAAACCAAGCCGTGACGTTCTGGGGCGTCCTGGTAAAGCTGGACGTCGTGAACTTTGACCGTGCGTACTACTTTGTCCAGACGTACATTTTCCCAGTGGCGTCTTGCCTGGCGCACGCCAACAGTTGCTTAAATCCGGTCTTGTACTGCCTCACGAGAAGGGAGTTTAGGAAAATGCTCAAAGACTTGTTTTGGAGGATTTCCTCTCCGTCGATGTCGAACAGCTGCCAGATTCGCCCGTTCTCCGGTAGTGGTAAAGGAGAGCGCGAGGACAGCCAGGCAGTGATTCCACTCAATGTAGTAGATCGCGAGCAGTACAGACTGTCTCTGTTTAATGCTCAGTGCGACACCAGCCCTACAGTTAATGGCTCGCTGTGACATAAAGGTAAAATAATGCACAAGGATCGAAATTACAAGCATACAGTTTGGCTAATGCGTCCTTTGTGCATGCAAACGTGCAGTGTTAAAGTATTGAATTAACACTTACAGTATTGTAATTAGATCTACTCCCTCCAGAGAAGAGGCCCGTGTGGCCAATCAGCACACACAGGCTCTTAATTAACACATAAAAGCATTCAGTCTATTTTTTTTTTTATCAGAGTAACACGCGCAATGCGCATTTGTGTCCACACTGACTTGTATAAATTGCTTATTGCTGCTTTAACACCGTAGACGTGAACTGAAAAGTTTGGCTTTTTTGGCTGTTATTTGAAAATACTAAATATGTATATATTGTACATTTTCACTAGTGGTGTACACACACACACACACACACACACACACACACACACACACACACACACACACGTGTGCGCACGGAACCTGTTTTATTGTACAGTGAAATGTTAATAAACCCATGCTTGAACTCACAGGCATCCTTTACATCACATTCGTATTCGAAAGAAACGTTTACTAATTCAATTTGGCGAACAATTATATTCAGTGTTGTGTAAATGTCCTGAACCGTGTCCTAGTGTTTACCATTTAAAACAGACCTACATTTTTATTAATTTCTCTTTTTTGTCTGTGAAATACAGCATGTTCTTCAGTTTTTAAGCTTCTGCCTTGTGTCATAAAAGTGTACATATGCTCTTAATAATCTGTCGGTTATGCCCCAAAGGAAATGAATGTACACACTCTGACTAGGCTTCTGATTGTAATGTGAGTAATAAAGTCTTATCTTATCGAGGCGATGTTTGGTTTTTCCATAAACTCGATTAAATCGTGGTTACTAAAGGCTTTCGCAAAGTTGTTATTCCATCTAATTAACATTTTCCACAGAGCTGTGGTTTTAATGGACTGAATGCTAGAGTGTACATTGACATAATAGGTTTTATTGTTTAAACAGACATACACAGCAAAAACATGCCAGATGAGAACCTTTTTAATGAGGGATGGCTACAGTAAGGATGATGAATTAAGGTATGAACGGTAGAATATGGTCCATGGACTTTGGATTATTGTTAGCAGATACATCAAAACAACACATACTACTATACAAATGTACACTAATAAAAGGTTGAACTGAATTATTTTTACCCTAAACTAGTCTTCTGTCATGAATCATAAACATCTTAAACATTTTGAAAATTCAGAAAACATGTCTTCTGACATTTTACAAACAGATCCTGATTCTGATTCTGACCTTCACAGACAAACTGCCAACAAGTGTTCATTCCCTAAAAGATCCCACGCTTCGTGAATGATTTAACCAAGTACCTTCCTGACAGGTACTTATCAGTAAAGGTGTTATTCTGTATGTGTGTGTCTCTGTGTGTATTAATATTGTTTATACTATCAGGATTGTAATGTAATGCCTATTATAAGAGTTAGTGCTTGATTAGTAGCGTGCTGTCTATTAGACTTCGTTTTTGTCTTCAGATTGTGTAAGTAATAACCATAAAAAAAGGTGAAGCAAAAGTATTAAAATGATTAGTCTTTGAAAAAAAAGGGTAATTTTCTTTCCTGCCCCATTCCCTCCATATATTGTTTACACTCACATCTGGATCTACAAGCATGTAAAGAGTTGTTGGTTGTTTCTATAAATCATGGTGATAACTGAGGTGACTGTAATGTTGTTTTTACACACACACACACACACACACACACACACACACACACACACACACACACACACACACAATTTCTTCAATAAGTGCAAAAATATTAATTCATTTTTACACCATGGATGGGGCACCAGTTGATCACCATAGCACAGAATTTCATATACAAGAAAGAAAAATATGAAGTGATTTTTTTCTGATCATCACTGTTCACTTATACTGTTCCAAAATACTGTTCCAAATACTGCACACCCGCTGTCCTTGTGCCTTTGAGAATGTTGCCAGCTGATGTTTCTAGTCAACTAGATATGAAAAAAATACCAAGAAATCTGAAGCTTAAAATAATCATACAAGCCGTTTTTTTTTTTTTTTTTTTTTTTGTTCCATTGAAATGCAGCAGTTTCTGTAGTGTTTTTTTTTTTTTTTTTTTAAATTGTAACATTATGGTTGTTTTGTTCTAAATCCAGTTATTTGTCTCATTTGGCTTTGACACACTTTTGACTGGGGGGCATGGTGAATTAATGGTTAGCACATTTGCTTCACAAATGGGTGGGGGGGCGGGGGGGCGGGGGGGGGGACGACGACTAGGTTCCTCCGGGTACTCCGGCCTCTTTCCCCAGATCAAAGACATGCATTTTAGGCTGATTGACATCTCTAAATTGTCCATGGTGTGTGAAGATGAGATGAGGTCACAGGTCAACAAGCTAACATATATATATATATATATATATATATATATATATATATATATATATATATATATATATATATATATATATATGTGTGTGTGTGTGTGTGTGTGTGTTAGCTTGTTGATCTGTGACCTCATCTTCTACTACTTAAAGGATACAATTGGCTTTGGTTTAGTGATGTTAATAGTTGTGTTTTGCTAAAGTTTGATTACTTCTATTTTAAAAAGTGAGACAATATTGTAAGGAAGATTAGGATGTCCAAAATGCTGTTTTCAAATACTACATTAAAAATACCACATTATTTGTATATATTTTTTTAAAAACACTGGACATGATTCAGTCCCATAATTCCAATGGGGACAGGTGATGTGATGATGGAGTATATTCAGGTTATCAAATATTATTATACTTAACTTTAGGTGGAAAACTAAATGTTCCTTTTTACATATCCAAAAATTATTCTTTATATTTATGCTGTATAATATAACGTGAAAAAGGATTCATCATGTACCAGGTTAGACATGCAATCATGGGAAATGTCATTTGGATTGCTGTCAAAGTGCAGAGTTCTTATTCTCTTGTTGGGATAACAGTTGTTTAAGTTTCCACAGCTACAGCTGTGCCACATTTCCGCTCAGAGATCCACATGTTATCGTTTATGGGGGAAGGCTTGCTGAAAGAGACGAGGATAGTACAAACTTCCACCTTGACAGTGTTTATAAGTGACAAGAAGAATTATGTGTGTACTCAGTATCAAGTAGATAATTACTGCTTACATAATTAAAAAGAGTTATGGCTCTACTACACCGATAAACATTTCTATGGAAAATCCTATCCTTCAACTAGTCAGTATTACGCTTGTACTGTATCCTGACTTTGCTTTCCTTTGCCAACTAGAGTGTAGGGCTTTCATAACATTTATTGGTCAAAATTCTTAAACATTATGATTGTTTATGACTTTGTGACAGGATATTAGAGGATACACAAGGTGCTTTCAGTTCAGTCTTTGATCAGCTGATGTATGTGATATTTAATATAAAAAAAGACTATATTTAATATCCATATATGATATTTGTAGTAACCAATTCAATTTGGTAGTATTGTAGTATAATATATATATATATATATATATATATATATATATATATATATATATATATATATATATATATATATATATATATATATACACTATTTGCTAGGTTTTTTTTTGTAGTGATGATTCCTTCATCTGTAATGTAAGATGCCTAAGACAGTGCTACAGGATGACAGGAAGGACAGCTGATCGTCCTTGCAGTGGAAAATTAAATGTAACCATGTGTCCCCCCAGATGTGATCGAGAACTTGCAAATGCCTTGGTGGAAGAGTGGAGTAACATCTCACATCAAGAACAAATCTGGTGAAGTCCATGAGGATGAAATGCACTGTATATATATATATATATATATATATATATATATATATATATATATATATATATATATATATATATATATATACACACACACACACTTCTTAGTTACTGATTTGAAAGAACAGTCAATTGAAAGTGGTATTTTGTATTTTGATACAAATACAACAAATATATTGCAGTTAATACTGCAATACTGACATTTGTCTGTATTTATTTCTATATTTATGTATGTTTATTCTGAGGTTTTAATTCCTGTTCTGTTTTGGTATTAGCCACTTCTACCTAATTAAAAAGATCAGTTTGTATAGGTTCCAGGAAAATTCAAGGAAGACTACAAGGCAGGAGAAAGAGAAACCGTTATCTTACCGTCAGACCATTAGGCCTGAAAATTGTGTTTTAAGATGTGTAAGTTTTCACAAGTGAAACTAGAGCCTTAGTTATCAGCTGCTTAAGAATATCGGCTTCAGGAATTGAAAGGATTTCTTTCGTTTATTTTTTGTATTTTGCCTGTGCTTGAATAATGCTGTACTTGTTTACGGACTTCTAGCCTCACACACTGACGGCTAGGAACTTCTCCTCCTGCATTATAGATACAAGGAAAGGTCATTTTGGACCTTGTCTCTAAAATGTTAAAAGTGTATATCATGATCTGATCGAATGCAGGAGGTGTAGTACCATCTGGAACCCATGGCTGAAAGATATTGCAGGAGGAGGAAAGGTCACCTGAGATCGGTAATCATTTAAACACCATCTTTGATCGTTAACTGCTTAAAGCGCTTCAGTAACACCTGTTTTATACACAAACCACCTCGCCATTTTGTTCTTTACCTTGGCACCTGTTAAAATGCTTTTAAAAGCTTTGTTTTGCAGTGAATGTGGTTTAAAAGGCAAACACACTCTCATTCTCAAAGAATGACATCTGGCATGCGACTGTTAGGCTACTTATTATTTGTTTGAGGATAATAGCTTCATTTTGTCCAAACATAGCTAAGTCGATGTGAATTCAGAATGTTGAAATTTTATTCAGCAGTGAAAACATACTGACCTTCTGACCTGAGAAACAGTTCACTGGAACTTATTTTGGGTAAAACATCAAGTTGGGTAACACCAACAAAAAGTCATGTATGCACTAGCCAGAAAAGTCCTCTCATATTGTTTTCAGTGTGGTAGTTCTGTGCTTATATAATGCAGGACTTTAGCATTAATAACAGTGTGATATATTCATGTCATCTTTTCCTTTCAATAGGTATGTTGACACTATTACATTCCAAACACTTGGAATGTAATAGCATCAACATACTAAGTCAAAAGACTAAGTCTTTTGACTGGTTCAGCTCATAAAACCATCTAGTATGATTTTAAAATTGTTATCACAATCAACCCACATGGATTCTCCAGTTGTATGAAAGCAAAGTTGTAATAATGCAGCTTGGTTAATAGTGTTGTAAGTGTTATACATTAGAAATATACACTTACCAGCCACTTTAATAGGAACACATATACACCTGCTCATTCACGCAATTAATCAGCCAATCATTTGGCAGCAGAGCAATGCATAAAATCATGCAGGAACAGGCCAAGAGCTTTAGATAATGTTCACATCAAACATCGGAGTGGGGGAATATGTGATCTCAGTGCTTTTGACATTTTTTGGCAATGTTGATGGTGCCAGACAGGCTGGTTTGAGTATTTCATAAATTCCTAATCTACTGGGATTTTCATGCACAATAGTCTTTAGTATTTTTCACAGATTGGTGAGACAAACAAACATAAAAAAAAACAAACGGCGAGCAGCAGTTCTGTGGCAGAAATACATTGTTTATAAGTGAGATTAATGTAATAAATATGTGATGAAGTAATATAAAAATGAAAATGAAAACATATACTATACGACCAAATGTTTGTGGACACCTGAACATCACACCCATATCAGCTTCTGAACATCCCATTCTAGATTTAGTCCACCTTTTGCTGTTATAATAACCTTCACTCTTCTGGGAAGGATTTTGGAGTGTGGTTGTGGGGATTCAGTTCATCCCAAAGGTGTTCAGTGGGGTTGAGGTCATGGTTCTGTGCAGGACACTTGAGTTCTTTCACTGCAAATTTGACCTTGCTGTTATATTGACTCTGTTTGGATCAATTCTACAATCTAATCATTTTATCTGCAGTTTACGATGATAATTCCACAGAAATCCTACAATCATTGAACCACTGATTTCACCACCTAGTGGAGGAGGCATAGAAATACACCCACTGAACACTTTATTAGGAACGCTATACTAATACTGGGTAGGGCCTGACTTTGCTCTCAAAATAGCCTCAATTCTTCATGGCATGGATTCCACAAGATGTTGGAAACGTTCCTTTGAGATTCTGGTCCATGTTGATATGATTGCTTCATGCAATTCCTGCAGATTTTTCAGGTGCACTTTCATGCTGTGACTCTCCCGTTCTACCACGTCCCAAAGGTGATCCACTGGATTCAGATCCGGTGACTGGGAAGGCCACTAAAGAACACTGAACTCAATGTCATGTTCATGAAACCAGTTTGAGACGACTTTTGCTTTGTGACATGGTGAATTTAATAGATGGGTAAATTGTGGCCATGTAGGGATGCACATGGTCAACAACAATACTCAAATACTCTGTGGCATTCAAGCGATGATTGTTTGGTATTAATGAGCCCAAAGTGTCCCAAGAATACATTCCCTACACCATTAAACCACCTCCACCAGTCTGGACTGTTGACACAAGGTAGGTTGGGTCCATGGATTCATGCTGTTGGTTCCAAATTCTGACCCTACCATCTGTGTGCCTCAACATCCATATACGTAACATTTTATCCTAATAATTAGCGTGTGACGTGCATAAGAATATGGACAGATTTCTTAAAAGAAAAGCTCCAGATGCTTCTGGAACATCAACTTCATCCTCATGTAGTTAAAGCCTTGTTTATACTTTCTCCCGGCTCCGCAGCGCGCACCTCCACAATCGCACGAGGCGTTTATACTCGATGCGCTCGCAGTTGTAATATTCTTTGAAACGAAAGGGGGCGACTCCGAGTAATCGTCATATAAACCAAAAGGAAATAGCTCAGAGAAGTAGTTTGTCGGAATAACCACAGCAACGCTTACAAACATGGCGTCTCGCGTGGAGTTGCTGAATGCTGAAGAGGAATTGTCGTGTTTGTTGTTGACGGTGTTTGTTTTCAATAAACTTCACTAAAACCCACAGTATGAAAGACAGTCATATAAGAATCATATACAACCCAGTAAACCTTGAGATTATCACTTGTCACATTACAACAAAATATAGCTATAAATATGAGAACATGTATAAAACTAAATTGAACAACCTCAATTTTTAAGAAATTATTTTATTAATTTAATGAAGATTTTTAAAATTATTATTAAACACTGACCTTTACTGTCATTAAATATACTTATTATTTATTGTAGGTTCATTTTGTAAATGTGAGCAATTACTGTAGACATCAGCAAAAAGTGGGATCTTCCTACAAATGTCCTTTTTCACATTTACACACGATTGGGCTCTGTACCTGCTTTTGTTCGAACTTTTCTTTTGAAATATTTTCTTGAGCGCAACCGGAAGTAAGCAACAGAACTAGTTTTTCTGCTACTATCTCCGGAAACTGCTAGCTTAGCTTTGTGGGAGTTTAATTTAAAGGTTAAGCGTGTACGTGTTGTGTTTGCGGTTTTGTTTCTTTTATAGCGAAAACTCACGAACACAATTCGATACCGTTAATACGTCAATACGCAGAGAGCTTAGGAAGAACCAACAGGAAGTCTTCCTGTGTCGAGTCACCTGTAGTTAGCTTGCTAAGAACATCATTAAGGTTAGCTAGCTAGCTGTCTAAATGCTTATACAGTCTCTAAACGGAGGGAAGCAGTGTATGTGATGGATATTTTTATTGTAATGTGTGCTTTGGCTTGTGAGTATTCAGTGTGGAGAGTGTAACCCTGCCAGGTTTGTTGACATCTCAGACTAGTTAACAGTATTATTATTATTATTATTATTATTATTATTATTATTATTATTATTATTTGTGTCGGTTCGTTAGGAGTTAGCATGCAGTCATGGGTCAAATCGAGCACATGAGGATGTTTCTCATGAGCTTGTGAGCTCAGACTGACTTTTTAATGGGAGCCGAGCCGCGTTTTTGTCAGACCTGTGGGAGATACTCACGCAGACGGAAGAAGAACCGGCGGCCCGAATGGAGTCGTTGGCAGACTACGTTTATAAAGCGGCCAGTGAAGGCAGAGTCCTGACCCTAGCTGCTCTTTTACTCAACCATTCTGCCTCGGAGACTCGGTACCTGTTGGACTATGTAACCCAGCTGGCTGGTCAACGCTCCACTCCTCTCATCATAGCAGCAAGGAACGGCCATGACAAAGTGGTCCGGCTCCTTCTGGACCACTACAGAGTGGACACTGAGCAGACCGGGACAGTCAGGTTTGACGGGTAAGAGCACTATAATGTTCGATATTCGATCGATACTGGATTTTACTGATACCGATACTGATAACTAAGTTGTGGCGGTACCGACTTCCTTATAATCAAACGGTAGTTTTTAAAATTGATACTGAATGAAAACACAACACTCAGTGTAAAATACTGCTGAGCTTTATTTCAAAAATAAACATTACCGCCTGTACCATGAAAATGTACTGTGTGTATATATACACGTGTGTATCTATCTATCTATCTATCTATATATATATATATATATATATATATATATATATATATATATATATATATATATATATATATATGGGGTGCCCCTAATCCAAACTGAACCACAAAGTAACACCCCACATAACAAATAAAAAGTGAGGCATCCAAAATAATAATAAAAAAATCAGTGATAGATTTTATTTGGCCTCTAGAGGCCACTCTTGTACTTATATAAGGACAGCGGACCCTTCTCAGCCGCTCACACTATGGACGCAACTGGGGAAACTATTGGTGTGGATTTTTGTGATCTCATAATATTAAACGAATAGCTCATGTACAGATTTGCTAGTTCTTGATGAATTAATCTGACTTTGAAGAATGAACAATCACAAATTCCTTTCCTCGCTTTGTACCCTTTTCTCCAGGTATGTGATCGACGGAGCCACGGCGCTCTGGTGCGCAGCAGGTGCTGGACACTTCGAAGTCGTGCGGCTTCTCGTGTCTCACAACGCCAACGTAAACCACACCACCCTGACCAACTCCACCCCTCTCAGGGCTGCCTGCTTCGACGGTCGGCTAGACATCGTGCGCTACCTGGTGAAACATAACGCCGACATCAGCATTGCCAATAAGTATGACAATACCTGCTTGATGATAGCTGCTTATAAGGGACACCCAGACGTGGTGCGCTTTTTGCTTGAGGAAAACGCCGACCCTAACGCGAAGGCCCAGTGCGGCGCCACGGCGCTGCACTTCGCCGCCGAGGCTGGCCATCTGGAAATCGTGAAGGAGCTGGTGCGATGTCAGGCAGCCATGGTGGTGAACGGCCACGGCATGACGCCGCTCAAAATGGCGGCAGAAAGCTGCAAGGCAGACGTTGTTGAGTTGCTTCTGTCGCATGCTGACTGCGACTCTCACAGCCGTATCGAAGCGTTAGAGCTGCTTGGAGCTTCCTTTGCTAACGACCGTGAGAATTATGACATCCTCAAGACATACCATTACTTGTATCTGGCCATGCTGGAGCGCTACCGCAACCCTGAAAGGGTCATTGCCAAAGAGCTCCCACCACCCGTGGAAGCTTACGGTGGCCGCATGGAGTGTAGGACCCCTCAGGATCTGGAGGCCATCAGGCAGGACCGTGATGCGCTACACATGGAAGGACTGATGGTCCGTGAACGCATCCTTGGATCGGACAGCGTAGACGTTTCGCATCCCATCATATACCGTGGTGCCGTGTATGCCGACAACATGGAGTTTGAACAGTGCATTAAGCTGTGGCTACATGCCTTGCACCTGCGCCAACGAAGCAACCGTAACACGCACAAGGACCTCTTGCGCTTTGCACAAGTTTTTTCACAGATGGTACACCTGAAGGAGCCAGTTCAGGCGCCCGACGTCGAGCAGGTGTTGTGCTGCAGTGTCTTGGAGATCCGGCGCAGCATGGCGCGCTTGGAAACGGCCTCCGAGGCTGAGCGTCCAGCGTGCTCTGACAGCTACGAGTCAAACATTTTTACATTTCTCTACCTGGTGTGCATCTCCACCAAGACGCAGTGCGACAACGAGGACCGTGCACGCATCAACAAGCAAATTTACGATCTAATCCGACTCGACCCGCGCACCCGAGAAGGCTCGTCGCTGCTCCACCTGGCCGCCAGCTCCAGCACTCCAGTGGATGATTTCCACACGAACGACGTGTGCAGCTTCCCCAATGCGCAAGTCACTAAGATACTACTGGACTGTGGCGCACAGGTGAACTGCGTAGATAATGAAGGAAACAGTCCTCTGCACCTCATCGTGCAGTACAATCGGCCCATCAGTGACTTCCTCACCCTGCACGCCATCATCATCAGTCTAGTGGAGGCCGGAGCTCACACTGACATGACCAACAAGCAGAAGAAGACGCCGTTGGAGAAGAGCACTACGGGTGTCTCGGAGATCCTACTGAAAACGCAGATGAAAATGAGTCTAAAGTGCCTGGCTGCTCGGGCCGTCCGACAGCATCACATCCTCTACCGAAACCAGATTCCTAAAAGCCTAGAGGAGTTTGTTGAGTTTCATTAATCTATTATATTTCTTTCAGTTTTTGAAGTTTTTAGCTGATCTGATGGTGCTGGTTATTCTTGATCTTTTTTTTTTTTTTTTTTTTTTTTTTAAATAACAAACTCTCTTCCCCTTAGTTAAAAGTGCTCGTCACATGGATCTAAAAATGACCTTCACACTCATATGCATCTGATGTACAGATTTATCTAGACTGATCCCCCACCCCGGCCATCGTTTACACTCACTTCATACAAAGTAATGGGGTGCGACATACGATATTGAAATAACTCCTCAGTGCATTTTGGGGGTAAGGAACTGAAATGAAACTCGTTTTTATGTGAATGACAAAATCCCCAGAGAGAACAGCTTTTTACTGACTGCACTTTGCGTGGGATGGTTTTGTTAATTATGTTTTAACATATTTTATTAAAAAATTATTTAAAACCTAAGATCTATTTTCTAAGGAATCTTTAGCAGATTGGTGTACTAAAATTGAAACTTTCTTTGCCAGGCTGTACACAAATTTCTTTTTTAAATAAATACACTAAGCTGTGCCTCTGATGGGTTCTTTTACTTTTTTTTTTTTTTTTTTTTAAGTTCTTTCATTTCTCACTGTTTCCCATCATGCCATTGTAAAGTCATATCTACATGACCGTGTGCTGCTGTGCCTTGTCCTGGATGGTGCTTGGATCTTTTCATTAAAGTCTGAGAAGCAATGTTGCATGTGGATCTCTGTGCAAGGAAGAGGCGGAGTCTGCAAACTTTGACTTTAAATGTTGAGTCTTTGCTTTCTGTCTTTGAGAACGAGTGATTGTAACGAGGTTGTAATTTTTATTTTTAATCTAATGAACCGAGATTAAGCCAACATTAAATGTTTTGTCATCTCTTCTTTACACAGTCTGATTCAAGAGGTCATGTGTTCAGTTCATGTTCTCAATAGCCATTTTATTAGGTACACCTTAGACTGTACGATATCGTGTGTTGTTTGTATACATCATCCATTCATATGATTTATACATATATGTATGGAGAATGCAATGTGATGCAGTCCACCTTAAATTGGATTTTAAAAATGTGCTCACCTTGCTCAGGTAGCACCACGGATTTTAAGTATAAAATTTGTTACAGATTCAAATTCGTTCCTTTTTTCCCCTCCGATGTCCAGATACTGGCTATGAGATCGGTGCCGTCTATTGCAATAACTATATTGGTCGGCATGTAAATCAAAACACCTGAATCTATAGTATGGAATAATACTAAATTTGTCCTTCATGTACAGTCCTGGGAGGGAAAAGAAAAATGGTCCAAGTCCAAAATGGCAAAATATTAAGCTTTTAATGGTCTTATACAAATTATTGGTCAGGAAATTAGCAAGAATTAAACAAGTAGATAAAGTAACTTTTGTAAGGGATATTTTTTCCCTTTGATTTCTTTAAATGTTTTAACCTTTTTATTTTATTGATTTTATATTAATTTTGTACACTCAGAAATATGTTCGCCCGAATTTGACATCAAACGTTTTAATCGTTATCATGATTTTTCCCTTTGAGTACTTGAAGACCGCATAAGTAAATTTCCCAAACAGTTCACTGCAGTAAAAGTAAACAAGCACACGGTGCCACAGGAGGTCTCAGGAGTGCCTTTGTTTAATTCTTGTTAATTGTCTGACCAATGATTTGTTGTTAAGACCATTAAAATTAAGATCATTTTGGACTTGGCCTATTTTATTTTATTTTTGCCCAGGAGTATATAAGCCTATTTGAAATTGTTAGTGTAGGTCGACCTAAAAATAAACAGCCAACCTACTTCATGCATTTGCTGTGATTGTAAGTGTGTAAAAAAAGACACCCCCCCCCCACTTTTTTTATTAGGTGACCAATAACTAAGCGCTCACATGAGCAGTAAACTGACTTTCTGACTACAACAAGAGCATTTAAATAGCGCCGTTAAAATCGTACTAAGAAAGATCGTAGCCTAATAAGTAGAGCAGATGCAATGATGTGACTAATATTTGATAAGCTGCTTGTTAATTACGTTATTGTTAAATGCTTTGAACGACTGAGTTTTTAACATGAAACGCATACTTTGGTTTTTAAGTAAAATATTAGCGTAATGACATAATAAATGTTCATCGCAAGCCATTGATTGTTGCTGTCTGCTTTTATTCCCTATAGCGGTGTAAACTGAGGCAAATTTCAAATGATTCAATTATCCAATATAATATCTTCTCAGTCAAAACCAACATATCAACCTGTCCATCTTAGTGTTAACTCCAGGAGAATATACAACAGGCCTCTCACGCAGATATATTCTTTTAATTTCGTAAATTTAAGAAGAAGCCATTTCAAAATAACACCAGCAAACAAACAAAAAATGAACCAACAACACAGTTATCCCAACAGTTGGCCTTTATTCTACCCAACAGTAGCTCATTGCCTTATCTTCTTGTGCTGTATCAAATAAAGTTGCTGTTAAATGTAAAATGTATGATTAAAAAGTGTGATATCTGCTTCACTTACAGTCGTTAGATGGTAAATGTCAGCCTGAAGTAAAGAAGATGCATCCATGGAGGAAGTGAAGTTCCTTTAAGGTGCAATGGAACATCTCCATTAAAGCAGATATGTAATGTATTTTATATTACCTTGGCATAATTCATTCCAAAAGGAAATGTCTTTGTCACTGGTTAGTTACTAGTTCAAGTCTATATGTACAAGTGCATCCACATGAATTTATGCTACTGCAACTATTGAGCGATTATGTGCGATCACTACAATGCAAAACGCGTTCTAAATGATCTTTTAAGCATTTGATTGTACTTCCATCTAGTACTGTACATTTGTTACATTTACAAATCCCACATTTCTTTTTAGCTCTGTATTCTTAAAATAGCTTACAGATCTGTCTTGTATTGTCAAGGCCTTGCAAGGTTTAAGAATTTGGTCATAAGTTACGACTCGTCAGAGATCCGCATCTTTACTGCATTCAAACGTTTTGGTCCTGTGAGAAAGTGGGAGGGCTCAGCAGTGCATGACGAATGTCAGATGGCCGGAGTTCTGCGAAGACGGACCCATGCTCCTGGAGCATCCCTGAGTTACAGCCTTGTGAAAGAAAGAGCACACCGTGGCTTTACCGCTGCTCTGTGGTCTTCTCATCTTTTTCACGTTGTCTCTCCCTGTGAAAGAATCCCAGCTACAGAAAAACAGACAGAGCCTATTGTGAGTTTTTCCCTAATGTGTACATATCCATTATGACTGACTTCAAAGACTAAGATGTAAGGCAGTGGTCACCAACCCTGTTCCCGGAGCTCTATCTTCCTGAAGACTTTAGCTCCAACCATAATCGTGTCCACCTGACCATCTAATCATGCCTTAAGAAGTTCTTGATCAACTAAAACAGGTGCTGTAGAGTTTGTGGTTGGACATGAAACCAGCAGGAAGGTAGATCTTCAGGAACATCTCAAGGAAGAGCGTTGGTGACCACTGAAGTAAGGAACAACACAGTCCAGACCCTGCTGTTATACAAACAAAAGGCATGCAACAGCATGTTCTGGAGCGTGTTGTTCTGCTTAGACCACAGTGATTTGCCAACAATTACAATGTTTATTAGTGAACAGACCATGCATTTTAATGGTTTCTGGTAGTTAGATTTAAACTTGTGGAACATCTGAGAAACAAGTTGTTCCAGTTCTCCCATGTTATAATGATAATGAGTCTTATTGGTCACCTATACATTATAGCACAGTGATTATAGCTTATAGCTGATTCCTCTCTCTCTCTCTCTCTCTCTCTCTCTCTCTCTCTCTCGGCTACTGAGAGTGCTTACAACTGATACTCCTTCCATAAATGTTAATGTCTCCTACCAAAGGACTTCACTACATCAGTTATAAGAATAACTTTGTTAAACAACAACCCATTTTACACAACAAATCCATTTATTATTTGATTATATGGAGCTTCTGCCCTGTGTATGAACCGTTACTATAGAAACAACAATACATTAGTGCATTAATATGAATTGTTCGTTACGACCTTTGCTGTTATACGAAAATAATGCACACCTACTGACCAGTCAAATTCAAGCATTCAACCATGCTGCAGTACATATATACTCAGTTTCCACATAGCTTATAGTTATGTAGTTTTTGGTAACATTTTTAAAAATATTATTAGACCTTTTATCAGTTGGAACAAACATATTGGTCACTTTGTACACAGTTACCTGTCTGTTGCTATGAATAATTTGTCAGCCATTTTCTACCCTGTCCTATAGGAGTGGTGAACATTCTCAACACAGCAGTGACTGGCATTAGTGTTGCACTGGTACAAGTGTATCTGGCTCTGATAGAGTTTTTAAATACTGGGTATTTTACTGATCTGTTTATTAGACAAATCGACATTATTGTTGCACCTTGTAGGTGTACACCAAGAGACTATAATTTCTGTCTTATCCATTTAACACTGAGGTGTTTAAAACCCCCAACAGTGCTGCTGTACCTAATAGACCCATACCAGAGTAACACACACTACTATGTCAGTGTTAATGTGGTGTGGTGAAAATAATCTAATAAATATTTGGTTACCAGTTACTATATTAGTCCTCGGTAAAGGGGGACTGACTAACTGCAAAGCAATAGATGGGTTGCAGTCATCAATTCTACTCTACAAGGAGGTTTACCTGATTGATACAATATAATGGATGTTGTATAATAATGAATCAGGGTAACATGCCTTCCAGAGAGCTAGTACCAGCAGAGCCAAAAGCTGTAGGCCTCCCAAAGTGCTTCCGATTATAATCCAGATGGGAATTCTGTAATCTTCATCCTTTCTAATCTCCAGAATTATCTGCACACAAGACAAGACAAAAATAAATGCTTAATCCTGGATATACAGTATGTGCATATATGGATGTATGAATACACACACACACACACACACACATATATATATATCTATATATATTTATATATAGTCGGGAAATAACTATTGGACATGTCAATATTTCTGTTGCCTATCCCAGGGAACTTGGGGCACAAGGTGGGGATACCCTGGACACAGTACCAACACACATTCACACACTATGGACAAATTTTAAATGCCAGTCAGACTACAGTGCATTCGGGGAAACCCCCGAAGCACAGGGAGAACATGCAAACTCCACACACACAGGGTGGCGGTGGGAATTGAACCCCCAACCCTGGAGGTGTGAACCACCGTGCCCCCATTATTATTATTATTATTATTATTATTATTATTATTATTATTAGGCGATCTTGTTAGGGAATGTAACTCTCTTTTTATTGTAAACATGTTCAAGATTATTCAAGAAAGTAGACATACATGTGCACATATGATGAAAACTTTTATTCTCTGTTATTATATGTTTTCATCCTTATTGTTTTATTACTTGGCGTTTATTAAATGCTTTACAGGGTTTGTTTGTGAATAGAATTATTTTGTAGTGCTCACATGTCTTGTAGGTCTTTCCTCATGCAGGAACACAGGGCTGTTTGGGCTCAACTCGATGGCTGCCATTATCACCAACTCCAAAGCCTTGAAGTTTATCTGGGCAAAACAGAAGTACTTTTTTTCCCCCACTCATACTTTGTGTTGTTTGGTTTTATGGGTGATTGCTTTCCACACCCTTTTTCTTTCAAGTGATTTGCTGCACTCAAAATATTTTACATTACTATATTACATAAGAATCAGAGGAATGATAATTAAGATTTTTGATTCAAGCCTAGTTCACACTACATGATTTTAAACCCGATTTGCAAGTCACTGAGCTTGCCGATAAAAACCCTTTGTTCGGAGGCAAATCGTGAGCAGTCAGCGCTCGCCAATCGGCAGTCGATCGTTATGTGTGAACTATTCAACGACGCATCAAACAGCCTCGGCAACACATCACCGAGGCATTATCGACGCTAGACAGATACTTGGTATGCTAAATATCTGGAGCTGTCGGACAACTCCACATCCTGTGGCGTGAAAAGTGTCGTCACTGGCAAGGATTGCGGCGACGAGCTAAAGCCAATGAGAGAGCAAACCATGGGGTGAGGTCACAGTGAGGAACAGAAACCCGCTAAACCTATGGCCTATAAACCATAAATTGAGAAGCACCTCCAACTCTCTCTCCAACTCTCTTTATAGCACACACAATCCCTGCTGCCTGCATGTGCTAATCTGTTCTTTTCCTTTTTGGGGGTTTCTTCAGCACAAATCATCTGCTCGCAAAAAAACAGCTCGCACCACTTGTTTCTATCCTATGTCCATCTTCAAATAAACAACACCTGTTTCTCACTTCATATATCAGTGTCACTTCTCGCATGTGTTTTCGTGACAAAACGTACTTTGGACACCAGATAGTCGTCGGATGACAAAGCCGTTGTCAGATCGTGTCGTACGTGACCCCCTGTCGCCGGGCAATCATGTAATGTGAACACCACAACGACTTCAAGACTTCCGATTACAAGACAGAAAGTCGCGTAGTCTGAACAGCACAGCGATCTGCCGACGTTGAAAGTCGTGTAGTGTGAACTAGCCTAAGAGACTTCATATAACACTGCCAAGACCGGCTGATAAAACGTGTTCTGAGAGTTGTGGTAAAGGTAGCTCTTCTAGTAATTTCATTTCATACGAACTGCAGTTGCCTTCTCGAGGTGGGGAAACTGTATAGCATTCTGGCACATAAAGTACACTAAACTAAATTAGGTATAGGACATCTTGCCACAAAATGTGCCATCCAAAAAGAAGTCTCGGTTATATATAATTTTGTTGATGTTGGAACATAGCTGGTATTTCACAAGCAACATACAAAACAAACAAGAAAAACATACGGATTCTTTAAAATGAGACAGATAACTTTCCTTATATTGACTTTATACTGACTTTCTAATAATTTACTACATTCTAGTAGTAGCAACACATCATTTTATTTGTCATGAGATCTATCTGATTTTAAAAAAAGCCAAAATAGTTGTTTCTTATATGAAATTAGAGACATCATCAGTCGGTATCATCAACAAGCAGAGAGAAGACACTGTGAGAAACGAGTACTGTTTAATGAGAAACATGATATTAGGGTTAAGGCTTGATCTACCACACTGAACACATTAAAACCTCAATGAGCAAAGAGCAAATTTAATTTCTGAAAAGGAGCCACAATGCGTTAAAGTCCAGCTGCTTACTTTCTGTAGCGTGTGGAGGTTTAGCCATCCTGCCACAGTCACACTGATGTCTTGTTGGGGTAGAAGTATGAGCTTGCACTGTGCAGAAAAAGCTACAGCAGTCGACGAATTCTGTTTCAGTAAACAATAAATAGGGATACAGACGTGTAAATGACAGGGATTGCACTGGGACCTGAAGAGGCAGTACAGGAACAAATCAAGTAGTTTAGTCTTTTTGATTTATGGCCTACTAATTAAAATGATTATAAACACTTTTTTTCAGATCAGTTTTATCTCTGCTAAAAGTATTTTTGCACTGGCTAAACAGTAGTCAGTGTGGACAGGAGCTCTTCAGCTCTTTTTATCAAATCGATCTTTTTATCAAATACAACAAACAGATCATTACCAGCTGTGGTGTGAGCGAGAGGTCTTCATCTGAGGGCACATCTGTTACAGAGACGCGTGGAACTGTACACTGAGAGCCAGAGTTCTAGAGATAGCACAAATACACTGACTCTTACACTGTAAATCATTACTGAACACCAAAGCACATACACATTAACTTAAAGTGATAGTTGACCCAAAAATTAAAATCCTGTCATCAATTACTCATCCTTATGTCGTTCCAAACCTGTAAGACTTTCATTCATCTTCGGAACACAAATGAAGACATTTTTAATGAAACCTGGGAGATTTCTGTCCCTCCATTTACAGTCCATGTAACCAAAATTTTCAAGCTACGAAACATAGACAAAAAAATGCAAGTCTTCCTCTATGTCAAAATCTGCAGACACTTTTTTATTTTATTTTATTTTTTTATACACATAGATTGTTCTAAGTGACTCAGTTTGTGTACAGCGTCCCTCTGCTGTAAACTGTGCAGTGCTTCCAGGTCCGGACGTTCTTTCGATATAACCGGACCCGGAAGCGCTGCACTGTTTACAGCAGAGGAAGAGGGACGCTGCAGATTTCGACATAGAGGAAGACTTGCATTTGTCCGCTCTCATGTCAACACAACACGTATACGTTGTGGTTCTCTTGTGAACGTGCGTCGGAGATGAATGAGGAAGTGAAGATATTTTGTGAATAAAGACTAATTTTTAGTTTTTTCATATCACTTCATAATGTTGAGATGAAACCACTGGAGTCACATGGATTGTGTTCACGATGCATTTATGAACTTTGTGGAGCTTGAAAGTTTTGTTTACATGGACTGTAAATGAAGGGAGAGAAATCTCCCGGGTTTCATTAAATAATGTCTTCATTTGTGTTCCTATTTACCAAAGGTGCCAGTGTTAGTGGAGGGCACTGTAGGTATTTGACTGGAAACAAATAATTTAAAAACTAACTTTTATTCCATACCTGATCCACATTTATGTCTGAGATGTACAGGAGATGATTGCCCTTTTTAGTCACAGAAAAGACATCTACTGTGAGGAGCAGGTGAGTAACAGGGAACAGACCGAGGTTCTGGAGCTGCAGTGTAACATCAAAAAAAAAAAAAAGGGTTTAAAAAACTGTATCACTGAGTGAGATCTTTTTGCGAAGTTGGCATAAAAACACACGAGAAACTTCACAGCAAAAGGAAGAAGAAGTTATTCCTACCTGATAGGACAGATTGAAGGTAGAACCTGCATAGCCTAGATTAGGCACAGATTTAATTTCAAAGCGAAAAGGGCTGGAATCCCTGGATGATAAAAGTAGTCAAAAATAATCATGATAATAATCAAAAAACAGTGAGCCGCATAGATTAGCTTCTAGTATATGGTTTGTACTTATATAAAAGTGTGCACAGTGTACTTTCTCTTTGCTGCACTCACACTGAAAAAATTACTGCTTTGCACATTTTGCACATTTGTTCATGATGATATCACTGAGAGGTAATGAATCGCTTCATGCTTGATAGGGCATGTTGTTACAGGAAAATAATCAGCGATGGGGTGGTGTGATGCGGCCCGGCATGAAACAACATTACAGTTACAACCTCAAAGAGTTTTATTTTCCAATAACAACACAACTCTTACTACGGAAATGATAACTTATTAGAACAAGCACATTAATAAAACCCCTAATATACAGTATTGTATAGTAGTGTATAAGATAGGTATATATAATGTAAGACGCTAAGGATAAGAACATAAACATAGGTAAGTTATGTGCTTCATCACTGACCCATAAGACAGTTGTTTAAAAAAAAAAAAGAAAGTCCATTCATACATTGTCTTATTTCATATAGAAACACTGACAGAGATATTCATGACACAATCAACTTTATTGTTCCGAATAGGAATGTATTATGTGTGCTTTATTACCTTGTAAAGAGGATATCAGCTTCATGCCTTAAAGGATGATGTATATTATTGATGTTGTCTTCTGGGGTCACTTCTTCACCATTGCTAGAAAAAAAGAAAAATATTGTTTATCACAGCTAAACTTTTATGATGGATAAAATACACATTTAAAACGTCCAAGTTTGGTCACCTGCCAATTCCCACCCATCAGCTAGCTCCCTATTACCAACTAGGGGGTGAAGGCTAACACATGTTCCGCCAAAACATGTCAACCCAGCAAACTGCATCTTTTCAAACTACTGCTCACGCATCACAAGACAACTTGAACGCGCATGGAAGAAAATGCTATATACCCTGTTCTGCATACTATACATGAGCTTACAGATGACCAGCGTCACTGCCAGGGGAGGGAGTTCACCCCTCCCACCCACAGCCAGTTTTGCTCCCTTGGCTCCTGGCTTTGGCATCATCAGGATTTGAACTCACAACTCCTGACAATGACTATGTTTACATGCACATCAAATTCCCTTTAAGGTCTACATTCGGGTTGCAGAATACGATGTTTATATGCATAGAGGCATTGAAATATCCCTGTATACATGGTTGTTGTAAATACAGTATGCCATTCCTAAATACCTACCCTACAGCTAAGCGTCTGTTAGCACCCACAATTCCTTGCGGACTGAGCATGCGTATATATCTCCTTTGAGTGGATTTTCTGAATAAGGTGTTTACATGCAACACATTTCCAAATAAAAAAGGCATAAGGGGTGGGAGTCAAAATTTGGGGAATCAGAATATTGTCTTAATCTCAATCGGGCAATCGTATTACGGTGTCTGCATGACTCTGTACAAGTCAATAGGGTGAATGCTTTTTCTGTTGCGCCACTCAGGAGCCCATAAGATAAAATACACATTTAAGAAAAGTGGAGATCGATGTGACTTTTCTGTTTACTGTGTGAGTGCACTATTAAAACAATAATATATTTGTATTCACCTGGAGGCCTTTAGCAAAACTTGCATGTAATCCAGAAAGACTGATCTGCTGAACTCCAATTCCAACCGGAAGGTCACCTAGGATGAAGCACATTCAAACATATGCATACACACCCAAGGTAAATTAAGCAGCAATCTATATTGTTAAGCTTCTATATACAGTAGTAATGCACTTTTTGTTTTTTTAAAATCATGAGACAAAATAATTTGCTTTTACACACTCACAAAACACAACGCTATCAAACAGTTTAATGACGTGTTTCATAAACAGGTTCATAGGACCCCCTGAAGATCCAGAATTTTGTGCTCCTTTAGATACCAATATATAAATAAAGAAACAGAACCCGACACAGGTGTGTGTGAAGCCGAGAGAGTGTAAAAATGAGGACCTGGTTAGAAACTCTGTTTGGGAAAGTGTCTCCTCTATCACGGTTTATATAATTTGACACTAATGGCTCTGAAAATAATACATTGGGTATATTATACGTATATAATTAAAACTCACAGCACCAAAATTATTACGAATTCTGCAAGAACAAAGTAAGGCTTAACAGATTGAACATAAAATATGGAAAAGCAGAGTATAAGGAAAACATTATAATAAGGAAAACATTACTGATCTACCATACTGCGGATAAATTAAACCTCACAGGTATAAATGAAATCTTCGAAAGATAGATAGCTTATGTCTACTTGGAGAGATGAAACTGACTGGAAATTTGGCTGAAATAATTGTTAACCTTTCTAAGAATTATATACTTTCAAGGAATTTACGGATGACAGGTTAATAGATTAATGACTGTTTTCTCTGGACTGCATCTTTGTTGATGTTCTACAGCTTTTGCTGCAGATCTTTTTATTATTAGCAAAGCCCTGGCCCTTTAACATCATCAGCCAAGAACTATGTGGGGATGAGCCGGTGACAGGCATGTTTATCATGCATACACTGAAGGCTGTATCTCATAATTTCCAAGAAAGAAAGAAAATGCCCCTGAACTTGGAATTCCTACCCAGGAATTTGGGATGGTATCCTCAGTCCTAAGTTCGTCACGTAACATCAAATCAACATGGCTGCTCACAGCATGAAGCAGTTTTTTTTAACCATTAAATGATTTATGTTGTATGTATGAGTATTTCCTTTAGATCAATCAACATACAGTACATACATGTTTGCTTGTTAAATCTATAACATTTATTATACAGGTCACTGATTTTAGGACGTCAATATACATTATTCATCGCAGTTAGCTGGCTAGCTTGTTGCATGCAAACATTCCGAGGTAAGTGGGATGCAGCATTTGTCTCACCTGAGCGAGAGACCTCATCAGTGGAGCACTGACATTGCAGTTCCTCTGGAGACTTATTCTTTCTGCTGCCTCACACTTGATTTCTACATCAGGAGGAGTCTGGAATGCAGGACACACTAGCATGTCACCTTGAATGACAAACCATGACACTTTATACTCCTAACTCAACATCCCTCCCTCAGTCTCTTCAAGGCAGTAGTTGAAGTCATGTGGTTGGACCGGCTGACCGATACACACAATAGGTATGTTTACATGCGCCCATTGTCGTCAATCTGAATGAATTCAGTCCAATTGCAAATTCGGAAAGTACTGTTTATGTTATATGTGCCCTAAACATTGTAATCTGAGTCAAAGATTAATTTACATGTGCACTACATATATTCCGAACAAAACTTCTGCGCAAGCGCAGAGCATCTGTCGTTGCGTTCCACTGCACTGTGTATGTGCGCAAGGTATTTTTTGAAGCCAATTGAGAAAACTAGTCGGATTCAAGTGCTTACATGGCTAATTTTTTTCCTTTTTACCTCATTTTTTCAGATCTACACCACCAAAATTTCAATCGGATCAAGCTCAGTCAGATTGATTGAGATGCTGTGCATGTGTGTGTGGAAGCAAACCTTCACCATCAGGCTGGAGAAGTGCAGGTTCGCTGAGTGAGAAATGTGAAGCTGTGTGTTGTAGGCATTTTCTCCTCTATTCTCCAGTCGAACCTCCACCAGCACTCTTCTCCTGCTGGTTTCCACCACACGCTCAGTGTTCCCCCTCGCCCCCTTCAGGCCACACAGTGGGCATGTAGCACACTGTCTCCAAGCACAGAACTGTCTGGAAACAAAAACAGAGACACATACAGTACAAGGCTACCAGGGAGAGCAGTGCACAGCGCAATGTATGTGCTTGTGTGTGAAAGATCACACAAAAACATTACTTCAGGTCTGATATGTGTGCAACAGTTTTATCTTTGAGTGTGGTTCCACAACAACACACCTACGGTCCAGTAGGTCAGTGCTGCTCTGTAGCATCAAGTTAGGTGCACATCGATCATCTTCCTCACATCCATTCCAGAACGGCAGCTAAGGTAGGAAAATGTGAAGAAGAAACACCTTTAATCTTACACTGCATTAAGCATAGCGTTCCAGCAATGAACAATGTTTAGGTAACTTTAGCCATTTAAAGCTTATTTTAGCTGTGAGTCACCTCTGAACGTAGTGAGGTGGACCAACTATCATCCAGCACGGGGCCTTCATCAAGGTTCTGCAGTTCCACGTCCACATTGAATACTACTGGCCGAGTGTAATCGGCAGTTTCCTGTACACACAGTACACAGACTTTGATACACAAACCTGTTAAATCTGTTAAATCATGTAATGCAATAAATGATAAATTGCAAAAATTCTAAATATACAGTATTAAGATAAATATGTCTAGACTGGTATGGATTTGATATCCTTTTTAGTATTAACAAAGTGATAAACTTTGGGAATAGAATATATAAGTTAAGAGGTGATGTCAGACTCACATGCACATGGAAGTAAATGTGCTCACAGTGCGGTGTGTCTGGTAGAACAGTGATATTTGCAGAAGGCTGTATTTCAGTGTAATCCAGTACTGCTCTGGGGCTGTAGCGCCTCTCTTCAAAAGCCCAGCTCTGTTTAAGAGCTTCAGAGACAAAGAGAGACAAAGAGAAACTCAAATGTGATAAAATGAATGCTTAATAACCACATTCTTGCTTAGTTAACTGGTGTGTTTAACATGCATATGCGAAATTTGCAGCATATCCTACAGGTGCATTTATACTCAGCCAAAAAAATAAACGTCCTCTCACATTCAACTGCTTTTATTTCCAGAAAATTTCTTAAAACATGTAAATATGTACATTAACATAAAAAATTCAACAACTGAGACATAAACTGAACAAGTTTCACAGACATTTGATGAAGATAATTGTAATAATGAGTCCCTGAATAAAGGGACTCCAGCTGCTGTTAAAAGTAACAGTCAGTATCTGGTGTCCTCCAGCTGCTTTAAGTACTACAGTGCATCTCATCCTCATGGACTGCACCAGATGGGTCAGTTCTTACTGTGAGATGTTACTCCACTCTTCCACCAAGGCATTTGTAAGTTCTCGATCGCGTCTGGGGGACACACGGTTACATGGAATTTTCCACTGCAAGGACGATCAGCTGTCCTTCCTGTCTCCCTTTAGCACTGTCTTAGGCGTCTTACATTACAGACATTGCAGTTTATTGCTCTGGACACATCTGCAGTCCTCATGCCTCCCTGCAGCAGGTCTATGGCATGTTCACGCAGGTGAGCAGGAACCCTAGACATCTTTCTTCTGGTGTTTTTCAGAGTCAGTAGAAAGGTCTCTTTACTGTCCTAACTTATTGTAACTGTGACCTTAATTCCTTACTGCCTGTAAACTGTTCGTGTCTTAAGGACTGTTCCACAGGGTCACGTGCAATAATTGTTTATGGTTCACTGAACATGGTCTGATGAACATGGTCTTATGGTCTGATGAGACCAAAGTTGAACGTTTTGGCCATGATACCGAAAGATATGTTTGTCACAAAAAAACAAAGCACATCACAAAAAGAACACCATCTGGACAGTGAAACATGGTGGTGGCAGCATCATCCTTTAGGGCTGTTTATCCTCAGCTGGAACTGGGGTTTTAATCATTGTGGCAGGAATAATGAATAACTCCAAATACCAGTCAATTTTGGCACAAAACCTTAAGGCTTCTGCTAAAACACTTAAAATTAAGAGGAATTTCACCTTTCAGCATGATAATGACCTAAAGCAAAGCTCCAGATCAACAAAGGAATGGCTTCACCAAAAGTCCAAGGTTTTGGAATGTCCCAGCCAGAGTCCAGACCTAAATCCAATCAAAAATCTGTGGATTGACCTGAAGAGAGCTGTGCACAGGAGATGCCCAGCCAACTTGACAGAATTAGAATGCTTTTGCAAGGAAGAATGGCAAAAGTCAATATAGATATCTACAAATATATGCATACAGATGTGCCAAACTGACTGACTCTTACCCAAAAGGATCGAATGCTGTGATAAAAACTAAAAGTGCTTCAACTAAGCATTAGTTTAGGGGTGTGCATACTTACACAACCAGGTTATTGTACTTTTTTTTCTTCTTTTTTCCCCCTAACAAGATTCTTATTGTTTTTCACTTTAATTAATAGATTAAAATTTCACAATAAAGGTAGAAAAGTTTTTTATTTTTATTTTTTATATCCACTGTATACTTACTTTCGTATTTATTATTTACCACATATGCTCTACACGTTCACCCTTACACTCTACGCATTTTCTCAGCAGCTGTATCACATTTTTGTGGATATTGCTCAACATAGTCCCATTGGGTTCCTGACTTTTTAACATCCTGTACATTTATAACCTAATGTACTTATGGAAAAACGATATTACTGACAAATTTGAAAGATTTTTAAGTTTACAACGAGAAATGAGTCATCACTTTGACCATAAGCATCTTTCATATCTTTCTCGTCACATCTCATCAGCATTTAAAAACAAGCCTCATAATTATCCTGCCTGTTCACTGTACACTCTTACATTGATGAGAAAATGCCATTTTATATTTATGGCATTACATTTAAGGTCTTTGCTCAAAGCCCCAGCAGTGGCAGCTTGGCAATGCCTGGATTTGAACTCACTACACAGCAAAATCACCAGTGTTGATTTAACACCCACAGTGTTGAATTCACACCCTACAGTGTTTATATAAGTCAACTGGACTCAAATAAACACTCCGGGTGTTAATTCAACACTAGGGATTTTACCGTGTACCTTCAAATCAGTAATCCAATGTCTTAAGGACTGAGCTTCCACTGCCCAAACTGCACTGCAGTGAAATAATCATGAGGACTGTGCTTTTGGCTAAATGCTTTATTCTTAATAACCTTTTATTAGGTCATTCATAAATGTTCAAACTTGTCATTTGAACTGAGATTGTAAGCTCTATTCTCTATTCTGTTGACGATGCAATAGTGCAGGATCCCTGCAGACAATCAGCGAGTCTGAGAGTATCTGATTAACTAACTGAATTGATTCGACTTGTGTCCATTTTGCTATAGCAACAATGCAAAAAATTACATCAGCAAGTGGAAATACCTTGAATATAGTCACATGTATCCAGGATTTCCTATTATAAGATCGCAATAAACCAAATATAATATTACGGAGCCCATTTCATGCCATGCCAAGTTTGAAATTTGCTTGTTCTATTGGGAGATAAGGATTTAAAAAAAAAGAAAAAAAAGAAGAAGAAGAATAAGAAGGAAAATGATCTGCCAATAGAATATAATTATAAGCTTGCTATGAGTAATGATGTCTAGAACTATGTTTAATGATCTTATATTTGGTTAATTGTAATCCTATAATAAGAAATACCAGATACATTTATTATATGAAAGATATTTTCACTTTTTCTGCAGTGAACATCTCGATCAGACTTTAATTGCTTGAGAAAATCACACTTAGCTAGCAAGTTTACAGCCATATAAGCAGTCTGACTATTTTTACTACCACGTTAATAAAACAGGCTCCTTAACTAATGAGACCTTTGCAAGCAGAAAGTTTAGAAAGAGTCCCAAATAAAAACATTTAAACATCATTTTGGTAAAATATATGTATGTGTTCATTAAAAAATAGGGATTTCAAATGATATTATTGGCAGAAAAACTACATTTTTGTCAAAGCCAGAGTTTGGGCTGTTTTTCCAGAATTCATTTACAGTGAATAAATAAATAAATAAATTTGATTGAATATGCTATTATATCATGGCTACCACTAAAGAGAGAGTTCTCCATATTGTAATGGGGATTTAAAAAAAAAAAAAAATTGTTACTAAAATATTATCTAATAAAGGAAAAACTTCTGACTCAATTTCTCCAAAATGGATGATGGAACAGGTTAAATAATCTGTGCACTGATCCAGACTAAGAAAATGCCAGCCAAGTGTTAAGCCTGATATGAAAGAGTTGGAGAAAGTGATAAAGTGTGTGTGTGTGTGTGTGTGTGTGTGTGTGTGTGTGTGTGTATGAGGGAGACAGAGAGAGAGAGAGTTTCAGAAATTAGATCCAGATGAGGAGTGAGAGGGAGAGAAAAGGGACAGACGCTGTTTTACAGTGGTTTCTATGGCTGTGTTTTCTGTGGCTTAACACATTAAAATAAAATGAAAATCTTTCCATTATAAAAAAAATCCAAAAAACTGACCCTTCAAACACATCTGATGGAGATTTCACACAGCTGCAGTTCAGTGGAAAATACTACACAACTCTCTTGTCTGTGCTCACTTGTATACAAGCAGACAAGCAATCATTTCTATACTTTATGGCTAAATCTTTAAAGCAGACAGTAATAATTTAATTTGTCCTCGTGTTTCCAAGATATTTCTACAAAGATGAGTAACAGTGATTACATACCCACAGTTTGCGTATCTGGCATCGGGGTTCGTGCCTTTACGGTGATGCAGACTCTGGCTGCCATGCAGGTCACCTCTTTGCCTCCTCGCACGCAGTCTTTGTTGAACACGTTTATTTTTGATGGCTCAAAGTGGACATCAAGGTGCACACGGACCATGCTGCGAGACCTGCTCGTTAAACCAGAAGCAAGCAGTAAAGAAAAACAGAAAAAAAAACCCTTTGTAGCCCTTACATCGAGCAGTGGTAAACAGTGGAGGTCAAGGCTCTGGGCTAATGATCATAAAGCTGTGAGTTCAACCCCTGGCTCTGTCAATCTGTTACTTCTGGCCCAGCTTAAACAACACCCTTAACTCTCTCTGCTCTACGGGTGCTGTGTCATGTCTGACCCCAGCTTAGATATATGAGATAAAGAATTTCAATTTACTGGACAATCAAGGCTGTCTTCTTCTCCAGCTATCAGTTTCTTTGAGCCAACGACTCACCAGAGTAAGACGGCAGCACCGAGAGCACCTACAGACAAATCAATCAGTCCATCTCCATTAATGTCCATCACACCATGGACACTACGACCAAAATACTGCAGGCCTGAGGATATGTCCGCAGCTGCTATTCTCTGACAAACAGAAATATAAAGAAAAAGAAACAATTAGGTAGAAAATGAGAAATTCATAGCACTGTGGATGAACATAATATCAACCCATAACAGCTTTGAGTTCTACCTGCTTATACTTTGGCAGAATACCATTGTGCTGGCTGTAGAAAAGGTAGATTGCACCACCATGATCATCCTCTAGAGGGGCACCTACCACCAGCTCGCCATGACCATCACCATTCAGATCAGGCACGGAGGACATGGCTGAGCCAAAACGAGAGTTGCGAGCCCAATCTGATGGCTCAAGAATGCCCTCCAGGTTGACGTTTCCCTTCAGATAGAGAAAAAAGAACAAGACAAATGAAAGTACTTAGAGGAAGACATAATATGTGAATATATTTAAGCTGTGTTCAGGAGTCTTGGTTTTGTAATAGCACTGCTTTGCTTTGCTGATGCTTACCTGATAGTCCAATCTGTAGATGTAGACTCTGCCTGTTTCCCAGCCTCTGCTGAAGTACATAGGAGCAGCCACCAGCAGCAGATCAGTCAATCCATCCTCATCCTGATCTAGTGGAGTTAACTCACTGCCATAATATGAGCCAATCTGCAAAAGCGCATGAAGAGAAAACAGGCTGAATGGATTATATTGAGATAATAAACCTCAAATAAAGCTCTCCTCTTTTCTTAATCATGAAAGTTAAATCTATATACGCATCATTTGTTCCAGCACACATCAATTCCCCTGTGTAAGATACAACAAAGACACCCAAGACCATGGTCTGTCTGAGATCACCTACTTACACACACACACACACACACACACACACACACACACACACACACACACACACACACACACACACACACACACACACACACACACACACACACACACACACACACAGATGAGCCGCACATGTTCTGTAGCATCAGCTCCCATCTGGACTTGAGTCTAGACTGTCACACAATGTCTTCCATTTATAAATATGCGCTCCTTTAAGAACCTCAATTGCTCCTCCAATCAACACTGCTATTGCTAATGATACCACGATACCACAGTAACCTTGGATACAGAGCTCAATGTCCATCTGTGGCAAATGAAGAATGAGTGAGAACAGAAATGTTCCAATACACAGTTTATATTCCTACCAGTGTCATGCCTTAAAGCTTCGGTTTTTGGATTAGCTAAATTACTTGTACACTAATAACTTTCAGCCTACTCAGTTTAGGGGCTATTAAAAAAGAAGGAAAGAAAAAAAGCAGGCCTGCTTGGCTATCATGGCGCAATACGGATGATTAATTACCCTGCATATACATCTGAGTATAAACAATAAAGTATTTATGGCATTTTGACTAATTCCTTCAATATCTCGATGTGTGTTTTTGGTCAAATCCACGCTACTTTGTGCTAAGTGTGCAGGCCAACAATTACGAGCTTCAAAGAACATGTAGCAACCTCCAATCAAGACCATATGTTTATCCATCCATCCATTTTCCATACTGCTTATCCTACACAGGGTCACAGGGAGCCTGGAGCCTACAGTATCACAGGGAGCTTGGGGGCACAGGTAGGGAGACACCCTGGATGGGGTGCCAACCCATTGCAGGGCACAATTGCACACCCATTCACACACTACGGACAATGTGGAAAGTCTACAAATTGATGTACACAGCTGTGGATTGAATGAAGATGGAGGACTAGGCAGAAGACATTAGAAATATGAATAATCATTATATATAAACATACTGTATATTCATGATGGAGAAACATGAAAATAGAGAGCAAGGTATACTGAAAGAGTGAACAAAGCATAGGTACATTCACCTGTTGTCCTGTTAGAGAGTGCAGTATGGTGAGGTTGCCTGTGTTGGTAAGGGTGAAGATGATCACTTTGCCTGTGTGGTTATACCGAGGAGCCCCTGCCACATACAGCTGGCCATAATGAGCTGATACTATTGAGGACACCACATAACCTAGAGTCGCACAAACACACAAAACATTCACTTCATGTTCGGGAGATCAATTCTCTGATGGAAGGAATGTATTTCGTTGGGTTTCTTAATCCAATCTGTGGTAATAAATAAATAAAGGGGATGGTGGAGTGAAGTTCCTTGGTAGCTTGGATATGAAAAGCATTGATATCGGTTAGATTAGTTTAAGTATAGGTGTAAAACTAAGGCTTCCACACAATACAATATGATTTTGATTCTTAAGGGAACAGTTTGATATTTGACAATACCACTGAATCTGCTACAATATGGTAGAAGACGATTCAATTTAGTAGCATCCGGCTAATATGTGACCAAGTTTTCCAGAATCTGGGGTAGGCCTACTGTTAATCCTACTGTTAATTTGCAAATGATGAGGATGTGCTGTAGGACTATATTAAGTATCAGAGTTAGGACCAAATCACCTCACTAGCTTATTAAATTATTTACACATCAGTTTAAAAATATGAATTGTTTAAAATTTAATATTATATTTTTAATTTGATTTGGTTTATTATTATTTTACATTTTATAATCAACTATAATAAATAATAGATGTATAATGATAATTATCTAATGTATAATTATTAATTTATGATTGCTGCCTTGATTCATTTAAATTGTTGGTGCATCGATCCAAATTGTTCGAACGCTACATCCGTACATCCATAAGCTGCATTTGAATGAAAACCTGATTTTTAAATAAAGCTTAGTTCAATGGAGATTTATTTCAGGTGTCCCCCATCCACCTGTACAGCTGAATAACATGTACGTAGCTTCTATCTCTCACCCAGGTAAGCTCCATGGTTCTTCAGCTCCTCGGGAAACTCTTTGAGGTACGAGGACTTGGGAGGAATCACCTTGCCATTTGGTGTTTGTTTGAGGACAGCGCCATTCCACTCATAAGCCCCTACAGCACCCACCAGAATACCATCCTATGGACACATAACTCCAGGTTATTGTAGAAACTTCACTAATTTATTTAAGCAGTTTATTCAATGAACATATTTCTGTTAAATGTTATTTATTTTGGTGCATAAAAGGCAAACATTTATCGTTAAAGCACAAACATTAAAAAAATCCTTGCTGGCCAAGGCCTATATATGACCTATTGGTCTATATGTAACTTTGAGTGTAAACTAAAGTTTAAACATACACCATAAAAAGTGACATGAAAGGTGCAATACTGAGGCTGAGACTGGGAGTGAATCGTCCACTTCAACAGGCTCGGCACTGGCTGTTCTCTCTTACATAACCTATTTGTAATGGCAAAATATCTTGCCTCATAAAAGCAAAACAGATACCCATGAAAACGGAAATAGTTTAGAGTAATATATACTTCTTTCACAGGTCTGCGTGACTGTAATGGCTTTTGCAGTTACCTAAGTGCTGTACTGCACGCTAGCAAAGTTATATAGGTTTAACTAATATGTGTGTGTGTGTGTGTGTGTGTGTGTTCGTGCCAGAAAGTCAGCAGTGCATCACCCCCAGTAACCTAGCACTTAACCCAAACTTAATTGTATTACACAAAGATTTTCCACTCCGATGAATTCCTACATAAAATAATTTTGGATTGAATTCACATGTGAATTTAAAACCTTCTGCACTAGACACTAGAGTCAGCACTACAGCCTTCAAGAAATATTGAGAGCTATGCAAAGGCTCCCAGCTCACACATTAGCCAACTATTCTTTCATAGACCGTCGACGTGGACACTTTGACTGACTGCCACAGCACATTTGCAGAGCAAACTCCCTCTGTGATATCAGTTCTATGATACAGGCTGCTCTCAGTACCTTTTATGGTTCTATTATGATTAATGGGCATCTATTTGTGCCTGTGATACAACTGAGAAAAAATTTATATGGATTGTTAAAATAGTAACAGCATGGTATATTTTTATAAGCAAAACTGATTCAAAGAAGAATATGAAGGAAAGGTTGGTTAGACTAACTGATACTGACTGAGAAAAGGAATAACCAATGACAAAAAGTCAGTCGTAATCATATCATAATCCTCATCAATCATTACACAGTCTCCAAAAGACCTAAAACACACTCAGAATTCATACTTATACCTAAAATTTCTAAATATTAGAAATAGGAAAGGATTTCAACCTTATTTCCATGATTGATCTTAAGCATTACATGTCATGCTCAACTATTTGTACAGAGTCATGAAATGCATCAAGATGAAACATCATCTTCTGTGCCTCAGGAGGATCCTGAACTTGTATCCTTGAAGTGCTTGAGTCTGAACCAAAGACCACCCGCATTCAAACAGCAAGCAAAAGGAAAGATTTTTTTTTTCACCTTTCACACTGGGGAAAATAGGAGCAAATGGGAAATAACTGAAAAATTATATGTGAAGGGGAAAATAACCTCTGCTAAAAGGGGACTAGATCTGCAAATGTAATCTGTTCGCATCTCACAGACTAGAGTGTTTGGCACTTGAAGGTAAACAATGGAGAGATTTAATATTCCACGTCTGTGCTACGAAGCCAAGCTATTAAACCAGAATCTCAAATTTATTTTCCTACAATTGTCTTTTATTTGTACCAAGTTTGAAAGATAATGCCTTTATTTCTAATAAAATATATGAAGGTGTTGTTATTTAACATTTCATAGGTCACAAGCAAACAAAACGAAACCCTTCTTTTATATTCACATGTATAATTACGCACAGAAAACCCGATGACACGCGAGTGTCTTTGTTTTCATGTCCCTTATTCAAGGAGCCTGACTTCAACAAAACCATATGTGGAATGCTTTTCCTTTCAAAGTCAGTGAGTGAGTGAGAGAGAGAGAGAGAGAGAGAGAGAGAGAGAGAGAGAGAGAGAGAGAGAGAGAGAAAGAGAGAGAAAAAATATTTCCATTACATTGTGTTGACGCTCAAAATGCCACTGTGCAGAGTAGCACCAGAAATCCAACAATGTGAGGTATGACCATGTGTTATTTCTCACATGTTATTTTTTCCAGGAAAATGCATTTGCCTGCTCTGAAGAGAGACTCACCTGCTACAGAGCAACATCATAGCAACTTCATAACATTATATGAAGCAACTGAGAATAGGACAAAAAGTCCCTATGGATTTTTTTCTTCTTCAAGAAGACTTTTCAGTTGATCTAATTAACATATTTTGTTTCTTTGTTTCAAAAATCAAATTTATGTCCAGGACATTTTGAAAAGATTTTTTTTTTTCGAATGACTGATCTTTATACTATAAATATGAAACAAACCAGCAATTTTACTTCCTGGCATATTCCCTTTATCTCTTATTTGCAATCGCTGTTTACATACACACCTGCTATCCTCAAGCATTCTGGGATCTATTTACATAGACCAGTTTTGACCAGTAGCCCAAAGCCTTCAGCACTCAGCCACCACTGCCACATACTAATAACTGAGATGACCCAGCTTAGAAAAACATACGATATTAGAAAATCATATTTCATTCCTTTACTAAATTTTGCACCTCATTTACATACACTGTAGATTCCCTCTATAAAAATGATTTGGAAATCATGTGGGACAATTCAAAACTATTATAAAACTATGCTATTAATTAGTTAATCATATATGGATTAATTTAAAGTAGGGCTCCTGATCAAGGGTTCAAACTTACCTCCACGATGTGTAAGGAAAAACCTGCCTGTGACATCTGTAGTCCAAAGGCAGTTCCATTCTGACTTGTACCTATGAAGTCATGGTAGATTATTATGATACTACTCTGATATAAGATATTTCATTCATTAACTTTGGACTAAGGTAATAGTGTGTGATCTGTTGTTATGTCCATTGATACATGCAGAAGAAAAGCATAGCACAAACGATTCATTGTAAACATTCTAAACCTTCATAGCAGATTAAAAGCATATAAACGTTTACACTGTAGACTGATTTAACTAAAAGTTACCCTCTAGGCTGAAGATCTTCTCTCCCAGGGCATCCACAATGTCCTTCAGAGCAGATTCATCTGTCACACTGAAGAAATGCTCCTCAGGGTCAGTGGCAATGAATTTGATCTCTCTCAAGAACGCTTCAGGGTTGATCCCACGTCGATTGTAGTAGCCAAGCACCTGAGGACACCATCATGGAACTTGATCCTCATCCACAGCCTCAGGAAATACCATTGTAACCAAGATATATCAGATAAGACCGGTTAACTACACAGTAAATTTAGTTCTGAAAGATTACCTCTATGCTGCAGGAGTGATTGTACTGTGCAGAAAGTATCTAGACAATATGTAATCACCATCATTAACCATAAAGGCCAGAACTTGGCACAGATCAGTGAAATCTATAAATACTGATGGACATATAGGAGAGAATATTTCAGGGCAAGTAATATCCTCAAAAGACATGCACTGGACCAATGCAGAAAGTGATGTAACTGAAGACATATAAAATATTAATAAAGGTGGTCATTCTGTCTCTTGAGTTTCTGTGAAGTTAGAGGATGTTCTGAGAACTTAATGCAGAAGGAGAAGACATAATATTAAGAAATGATATTATGGTGAAATCTGGGTGAACGGTGGCTTAATGTTTAGCATGTGTGTGGAGTTTGCCTGTTCTCCCCATGCTGCAGGGGTTTCCTCCGGTTAATCCGGTTTCCTCCCCCAGCCCAAAGAGATACATGGTAGGCTGTTTGGCATGTCCAAAGTGTCCGTAGTGTATGAATGGGTGTATGAATTTGTATGTGATTGTACCCTGCAATGGATTGGCACCCTGTCCAGGGTGTACCCCGCCTTGTACCCGATGCTCCCTGGGATAGGCTGAAGGATAAGCATTATAGAAAATGGATGGATGGATAGACGGATGAAGACTTTAAATCAATTGACTACTCCTTCAAAAGCCAGAGAGAAAACTGCCGAGTGTGGTTGAACTTTTGGATATAAGAGTTTGGAATTTTGTGCTGTCTTGTAGAATTTTTTTTTTTTTTATTACAAACTACTCACAGCAGAACATTTCAAAATGTGGGTTGGCTGTGTCCTTTGTCACTATGCAGATGAATCTCACAGCTGTGAGTGTCCATTTAACAAGAATTCAACACACTAGGTATTATATGTTTTGGGAAGCAGTCTGAGTATTCATAACTTTGAGGATAACAAATAGTCTGCTACCATTGTAATTAAACTGTAATCAACACGTCACATTTACTGAGTATTATGTAAAAGATCAAAACTGCTTTCTTTCAACAACAGCCAGTTGTATAGCTACTGTCTACCAGGTAGGTCTCACTGTGAATGCCCATCAGCAGTGACTATGCACTGACATTGCAACTAGTTATGCACTCACCACTGACTATAGTCATCTCTTTAGCTAAAATAACTTTGCAGTGAGAAACCATTGTTCACTAGCTTTCCACTAAATCAGAGAAATGCCTTACTTATTCAGCAAGGTGGAAAAAAAACCTCCATTATACATGAATTTACATTGACTATATTGACTTGCTGTTAATCTGTCTTTTCTGAATGACTGCCTTTCACCAAGGACTTTCACCATGGTCAACCTTGGTTGTTTTTAAATGTGCTCTATAAATAAATACGATTGACTTCTTTGATGCCTAAAGTTGGGATGTGATGACATATGTGAGCTGGTGTATGCCATGTACATGCAAATTTCCCACTGTATGCAGGTGGGGGTGTGGTTTAGTGTGGTTCTGCACTAGAAGATATATGTTTGGGATGAGCTAGAGAGATAACGACTAATGTAGCATACCTGAGCCTCATTGTCCTACATATATTTACGTGATCGCTCAATTTATCTATATCTCTCCCAGAACAGTGTGTCCGTGTGGCCATGAAGAGAGAAGCGCCAAAGCCAAGCTGAAAAATGGCAAAATTGCTGGAAAGTGTTCCCTGAGAGACATCCTGTTACACTGGTGCCTAAACCTGGTAGCTACTTGGAAACCATGTCAAGTGGGCATTACAGTCCCTCTTCCAAATGGTTCAGTCCTTGGTCAATATGAAGGAGCAGCAACAATAGTTTGGGAATGGTTTGGTCAGGTTTGTTCAGTAGCCGTGGACTATGGACTGGGTGGGTCTTAAAAAGTAAGAGATTGTGAGATTTGCATGGTCTCGGCAGAAGATGTACTTCCTGGTATATCTTATTACAGTGAGTGGGTGGGGATGCACAGTGGGGTGACTGGACCTCCACCTCTGGTTAACATGTTCCCTCTCTCTCTTCTTGAGCCGTTTGTGGGCTTCCCTTTGGAGCACCCATGTGATGGTAACTTGAATGCTTTCACAAGGTTGCTGTGATAAGTGGTGGGGTAGCACCAACCTTTCTCTACTTTTCAGTGACAGTCTGTGCAGGCTAAGCTGGGACACTCAAATGAGAAAAACTAAACGTGCATCCTCTTGCCTTTTTTGAGATCACCTTTGGAAGAATTGGTACAACATGGCGGTATCACTTTGTATTAGCCTCATGGACCATGTATGGACCATCCTGAAACAGTACCTCTGCAGAAAATCTTATAAAAAAATCTCAGTTAGAGATCCTAGGCTAGGCAATATTTTCTTTAATATTATTTCGTTGCAATTCTAACAATGTGAAGAGGAGAACAAGACAGATTCTTAAAATATCACACAAAAAGTATGTATTTGCTATGGTTTTATTTTTGTTTCTCCTTTATCTATATTTTGTAGCTTGTAAGGATTATTGGGTAAGTAATATACTACCAAATGTTGTTGTTCAGGCAAACAATGATAATGATTGAAGAATGCATTGCTAAAGGAGATGTTTGTGCCTACAGTACACCTACATTGATGGAATGGCTTCAGCAAGCAGCACATTGCAATATGATGCTCTAGAGGCAAAATACAATAGAATGCAATATTCTCTCTGCAGAAATTAGTCATAAAATTGTCCGACAATTTTCAGAGTGCTCTAGTGAATTTGATATATCAGGTAATGAGCAAAAAAACTATCCAGGATTAGCTCAAAGTCAGCTAGCTAAACATTGATGTCATCAACTCCCCTCCTATGTGAGTTTGTAACATAATTGTTACTTGTCAGCAAATACCAACATACTTATTGGCTAATGATAAAGCAAGCATATTAACAATTAAGTGACTATACATTAAAGGACCCTTGATATATTTGGTGGGAAATTAATATTAATTGAGTAGCAAATGGATGGTAAAGGTAAAGCAGACTCACAGCGATTCCATACAGAGTGATATTGTCTTTTTCACTGTCTTCAACAGCTTCTTTTAGGTCAGGGCTATCATGTGATTCTCCATCAGTTATCACAATCATCACTTTCTTGGCATCTGGACGCCCTCCACGCTTAAATGCCTGGGAACTACAATTGACATTAGAAAATAATTTATTCCACGTTCCATACACAATTTCTGTAATTAAACAAACCTACATTTGTAATTTCAAGAATTTCAAAACCAGACTCTGAATAGTGAAATAATAACTACAACTGAATATCACAGAATGACTGTAGACAAGACATTTATAATGTTTTCAATAAAAAATAGACATTAAAAAAAAAACTGGTCTGCTTTCGGTATACCGTGCAACGCTGATCCCAAGTGCTGTGCGAGTCTCCTCTCCTCCACGTTGGTTAATATTCTGTGCTGCACTCACCACTTCATCAACTGTGTGGAAGTCATCCAGGTGGAACTCATGAACCACTCTCTCTCCATACTGCACCACTCCAACCTGTTGAGGGAGAAAGTGGAGCAGGAAAGGCCAGGCATAAAATTCCTAGAGCCATGGTTCTCAAAGTGTGGATCCCCAGGTGTCCATGTAGAATAGCTTAGGTGTCCATGATTTTGAGAAAAAAAAATTGTTAAAGTGGAAATCCAATATCAGCATAAATTACACTTATTATTGAATTCTTATAGTTATCTATTTGACTGGTAATTTGAATTAAATGGGCTAAATCCTAAATCATTAAAGCAAAAGCAAATATTCAATTCAGTGTTGTTTGTGTAGTGCTTTTTAACAATAGACACAGAAATGTGGATGTAGATTTAGATTCCAAATAAGCAAGCCAAGTTCAACAGTGGCAAGGAAAAACTCCCTGAGACCATAGGAAACCTTGAGAGGAAGCAGACTCAAAAGGGAACCCATCCTCTTCTAGGTGACACCCAATAGTGAGATAATAAATCATTACAGAATACAGTTGTAGAAGAGTAAAGGCAAACAAAAGGTCTGGCTCTGGACTGGGACTGATTAACTAGGTCTGTCATAAAATGAGGTTTATTACAAGAAAAGAGAGCCCCGAAAGGCCTATACGTCTACAGACCTGAGTCTAATGACAATTTCACTAGACTTACTGGACTAGTCTATCTATCTATCTATCTATCTATCTATCTATCTATCTATCTATCTGAGATATCGGGCTGTCGATCTGTCCGTCTGTCTGTCTTTAATTATTATACAAATAATAAATACATCATACAAATATTATATACCACATCTTTTTATTTTAGATATCCAAATCCCAATCCATACAAAGCTTTATATCCAGCTACAAACGTTTGCACAACAGACATGACTATGTTTCAAACATACCTGAATCTGTCCTGGACCAATAGAAAACTTCTGGAGGATGTTGATTAGGAAGTCCTGCACCTCAAACCAGGGGTATATAGAATTTGATCCATCCAGCACTATGACTATATCCATATATGTTTCACATCCTGATAGGGAAAAAAAATGAACATTCAAATTCTATCCTTCAGTGATTGAATATTTGACTGAATAATGAACAAACTCTTACTCTGAAAGGCAGGTGCAATGCTGTGTGAAAAGTTAAAAGCGCTGTCAACACTGGAGCAGATTCCTGTACTGTATAAGGATGTACCACATTCGTACGACCATAATGGACCGCAAGCCTGAAGTACAAAAGTACAGACCTTTGTGCCAGTCCAAAAAATTGTTCTAAAAGTCAGAAGATTCAGAGCTCTATGTACATGCAGGTGCAAGTGTAATTTCGTGCTTTAACACTGGTTTACATTTACGTGGTTAGATGCATAATTTTTTCCCATTTATGATTAGCTGCTATTTTTGTGACCAGAAATAGTAAAAACAGAGGGTGTGACATCCAAAGTTTGCCAGAACAATGGGATTTTTCAACCCATTTGATCCATCTTTCTTGTCTTTCTTATGGCAGATGCAAAATCTAATCGACTAATATATTTTGGCAACTAAATGTGCACTGCCACACACCTAGTGTTTAAGTGTATCACTGAGCTTTTTAAAAGAAAGGAGTTGATCATAACTGGATATCACCTAGTGTAAATACACCTCTTGTTAATGTATTCATTCCAACCCAACCCCTTTTTACAAGGAAATTGCTTTTGACTAGGGTAATGCCTACACTGATGGTCACAAAAATAACAAACATTCACCATGCCTATCTGCTACACCTACAGACTCCAATGCTGTGATTTTGTTCCCAATTTTTATGATTGCATTATGATCATAAGAACAGGGCTTCTGACAAGTATTATTATGAAAATCACACTTACCATAAAACTGTTATCTTTTGGGTTGGAGGTTAGGGACATCCCTAGTCTCATTTTGTCCTTGTGTTCAAATACATTTTTTAGAGTTGTGCCTCCTTAAGGGGGAAAAAATAGGTAATAACTTTAATTTCAATGAAAACAGAGCTGTTCAATAAGAAGTCATTTTTTTTTTTTTATTGGTGTAAAATGAATCTTCCATCAGGAATCCAGATAATACCCAAGTTGAGGCGTGAACAGTTTGTCTTAGTTGAGCTATACAGTGGGCACTTGTACACATCACCGGTCTCATTTTCACCATTCTTCTCAAATGGCGCTCCCACAAGGAGCCTACAACAAGACAGAGTAAAACACATATGCCATGACAAATTTATTCACTTGTTTTCTTTACTATAAAATACTGTACACAGTGAATATCATATTATGGTTTTATTTATTCAAAGAGTTGCTTAAGTTCTGATGAAAACTGTATCTGTAGTGATTCAAACTTTATGTAAAATTCAATACTTTAAACCAATTAAATGTAAAGTTTTATTGACTCCTCAACTTTACTAAATTATTCCTCACAGATTACAATGAACGTTCCCTAAATTCTCTTAACTGGAGACCTGGAACTAAAAAGTCTAATAACTAATGATTTCCAGCATGTATGTTAGCAATCTTGTGCCAAATAATAATACATAATTAGGAAAAATGATGATTAAATCATGAATTTCTTGGCACCATTCAACAGAGACTTATTTCCTGGAAAATGTATCACTGCTCATAACTTTTTTTTTTATCCCTGAATCATAGGGAACCAAAAACGTCACTAATCATAATACCATATGTGGTGATACTGGACTACTGAGATTTTTTAGACTCTTACATACTACAAAATTCCTGACTCTGGTGTGCTGCTGTGGATTCACTTACATTCCTGAAGCGTCACATGCCAGGAGGTTTGCTTTCTGCCACTGTGTTAAGTTAAACTATGATGGGATGCACAGTGGGACTCTTGGGAAAAACAAACCACAACACATACTTTCCAGAAGCCACTAGTGCTCCATGAACCAAGCAGACAGGTTGCTAGACAAGTGCAAATACTTTCCATTTATTTACCTGCAAACTTCAAAGGACAAAACATTTTGTATTCCAAAAGGAATGCAAGTTAACCATCAGGACTGAAAAAGCTCACACTTGAAAACAGGAAGTAGGTGGCCAGCTTGAGTTGTGTGGAGTTACCTTAATTGAGTTACACACTAAGTGTTGTCTGCAGGGTTTTATGATGCACATATGGAGCTGACTCAAAGATAATAGTTTTAAATGGTAATCTATGGCAACAAAACAATGAAGAACTTAGAGCCCTTTGACCAAAAAACCCCCCAAAAAGATTAAAACAAATGATTTTGCACAAGGGTCAAAGACAAAAAGGGCTTGGAAATAAACAAACAAACAAATACATATACAATACGATGTGTAGAAATAATCCACAAATATTAACATGTACCTTATTTGTGACTTTTGGGTTTATATAATAATTAGACATATTAATATGTGTCTGTAAACTGAACAGATTTAAGAATACACATTTAGTTTTTGATACATAGATAAGCTAAGCTAAGTCATGATAATTGAAGTAATCAATTCATCCATCCATTTTTCATACTGCTTATCCTACACAAGGTCACAGGGGAGCCTGGAGCCTATCCCAGGGAACATGGGGCACAGGGCAGGGGACACCCTGGATGTGGTGCCAACCCACTGCTTGGCACAATTTCACACACACACACACACACACACACACACACACACACACACACACACACACACACACACACACACACACACGCACACGCACACACACACACACACACACACATTCACACACCACGGACAATTTGGAAATGCCAATCAACCTACAACACATGTCTTTGGTCGGGGGGGGGACCGGAGTGCCTGAAGGAAATGTGCTCCCCTAGAGCACGGGGAGAACATGCAAACACCATGCACACAGGGCGGAGGTAGAATTCAAACGCCCAACCTCAAAGCTGTGACGCAGGGCTTGAGGCAAACCATTTATGTTTAAAGGCTTCAGCTAATAAATAAAACACATTCAGTCATCACAGACAATTTGGAAATGACAATCAGCGTCTACAATGCATGTCTTTTGGACTGGGGGAGGAAACCAGAGTACTAGGACGAGCAGAAGGAGAACATGAAAGCTTGGGTTGAGGTAGGATTCGAACCCCCAGCCCTGGAGGTGCAAAGAAAAAGTGCTAACCACTAAGCCACCATGCTCCCAGTGAACTTTTATTTTCATAAAAAGCAAAAACATGAGCAGCATTTTATTGCACGATCTAAAATGAATCCATACCTGTCTTTTAGACCCTCAATTTGTGAGGCCTGGTTTGAGATGTTCATTTTGGATCCAGATGAACTGAAATTGATGGCTCCAATAAAACACCATGTGGAATGAATGAGAAACTACATTTTGCATTCTTTTTACCTGAGCGTGATTTAACTGATTTTCCTAGTCTGAAATAAATATTTGTATATACACCACATGTAAAGTGTCTTGAGTTTTTATTGTTTATTTCACCTTACCTGGACTCTATGACTCACTTTACTGATGTGAAATGCTTTGAATGAAATCAGGCATGAATTATCAGGCATGATTATTTGCTCAGAGCTCTCTGGCAAAGCAGAACTCAGATTCTTTGCCAGGAGACAGCATTTGGGAATAAATACAAATCAAAATCTGCTCTGAGATATATATGACTGGGATGTGTGTTTAACTGTTCAGTGCTATGGAGCTTTCGTAGAGCTTTTCTTTCTGAGAGCTTTGCAATAAATAAACCATTACTGAATGAGATGTAATATATCAAAAATCGCCATAAAGTTTCTGCCATAAAACAAATTTTGTTCTTGAAATTCACAATATTGCTTTCCCTGCTTTCTTAACAAATCAAATGACACCTCTCGTTGTTTAACTTAGAAATCTTATGTCATTAATATAAATATCAGTCCTTTCTGTATCCATTGAAACCTGCAACATCTATCACAAATCTGGACAATTGAAAGATGTTACTGTCTAGTTAAAGTATATTAGTACAACAATTGACTGTTTTTGAAAACTGAATATTTTTCACCACTACATAATTTTGCTAGACATATTACTGAATGAAAAAAAAAGTTTTACCATTTCTGACCAAGTGCCTCGTGTTGCTGCACTGTGTAGCCGAACTGTGTTTCTTTTGGTCCTTGGATGATCTGGGCTTTCTTTGTGTCAATACTGAAGCAGTTTCTGCTCCCTTAAAAGAGACAAAATAATATGCTCAGTAATATAATCTTCTTCACTGTAAGGACTTGGATTAGAAAGATGCTTCCCACAATTTTCATACTTCAACAAACAAAATATTACATAGAATAGGAATCCAGGCATATAGCTCAAAATTTAATGGTTGTAAAAAAAAAAAGTTTGGAATTTGTATCTATATTATTCTGAACAGAAGTGTAGCAGGTATAAACATCCTGAACTGCAATTGGATTTTATCTTTCATATCCTAATATCCATAGTCCTCTTACCCAGTATCTGATTCAGCGATTCAATGACATCTGGTTTAAATTTAATAGTTTATCTGCAGAGGTCAGTGAAATGAGTACAGGAAGACTTCTCTACTGCTGCCAAGTGAGGCAGAAATACCATATTATGCTAATTATTTCAAACTGCTCTTTATATTTCATTTCCCCAACAGGAAGCTGTGAATTCTGTATATAGATGGACCAGCCCATATTCTGACAAAAAAAAAAAAAGGTAAACTGGTCAAGATGATTCCCCATCTGGTATCATGCTGTCTTTTTTCACTCTCTCTGTTTCCCTCTCTTTCTTCTTTGTCTTCATTAGCTTCATCTGCTCTTTGGACATGGGTCTGTCCAAGACTCCATATGCCTCTTTTAAGAAGTGTTAAAACTATGTGCTGAACTTTGGGAAACTTCTAATAGAAATACCACCAAGCTTTATCCATACAGAAAGTTCTGATGTTTGATGCCCCAACTGTCTGTTTGTCTATCTTTGGAATATGGAGTACTGACCTTTACTGTGAATGTTCCTCCATGAGAGTATAACAGCTAACACATCCTCTCTAACAGCAAATTTGATTCATTTACTATAGGTCAAATATTTTTTTTTTTTTTTAACACAATATCAGATATGGCCATGAGGCACCTGAAAGTGTAGGAAACCTCTGCTGTATTTGCAACACTTTTTAAACTACACTACTAGTAAAATGTTCTTAAAACATTTAATGGGTTGAATGGGTTAAAACATTGAATGGGTTAATTTTTAATACTCTAAAATTAGGAAATATGGAAAAGGGAAGAATAGAGAATGAAAGGGAAATGTCTGACTTCTAATTCAGTGAAACAGTATGAATCTAATGAAAAAAGACTAGATTTTGATAAGTCTTATTAGGCACTTATAGAGCATGCAGCATATTTGCAGTGTCTGAGACTTATCTATAGTCTTAACTTGTTTACCCGCCCAGTACACCTGCCCTTTATTAAGCATCCTATTAGGATCTGAGAGCGGCCAGTTAGTAAGTCCAGAAATACAAATACCTGTAAGGTCTTTGGTAAACTTTTGGTTATAAAAATTAAATAAGAAAAAAAAACTCAAAAATCTTCAGGTGTTGGTCACCTTTTGACTCACATTGTAAACATGCCACCAAATGACAAGCCATCTACCGATCAGCAGATAAAAGTGTACTTCACCCAGTAGAGGATCAATTCGTTGGAACGTTGTAATTTAACCTCTTGACAACACTAGATAGATTTTTTCTGACAAGCCATATGCTTCAATAGTTCACATATTAGAAATTCCCATATTACCATATTACCCTACCAACCCCATCTCACATGCAAATTGTTTTGATTAACTCTCCATCATAACACATTCTCTCTTCAGACTTGTTTATAATCACAGACATATCCCAGGTCACACACAGCTACATATTTGCTCTGTCTTACCTGGGAACAGGATGCAGATGGAAAGTAGTATGATAGGATAATGTTCCATAAGTGCAGCCGTGCATAGGGGAGTGTGAGTGCGTGTGTGCATGTGTGTGCTGGTCCACACAGCTTGCTGTGATTGGTTTACTAGACACAACTACTCTGCTGCAGCAGGACTAAATCTGAGGAGGAGTGTCCTTAGCAAGGAAATGCACTGAAACTGCATACTCTAGAATGACAACGAGGCACACATACACACACACACACACACACACACACACACACACACACACACACACACACACACACACACATATTGCTACACACATGCCATGAATGAGTGAGCGTGCAAGCGAGAGAGAGAGAGAGAGAGAGAGAGAGAGAGAGAGAGAGAGAGAGAGAGCGTGTGAGAGAGAGGGGAGTGTGTGTAAAGTGAAAAAGCTTTTCAAAGTTTAGCCATAGAGTTGCTGATGAAGACAGAGGCATATGCTATTTAAAGTGGGTTTTTTTTTGTTTGTTTTTGTTTGTTTTTATGAAGAACTGTTTTTTCTGTTTGAAATTGCTGCAGGTTTACAAAAATCCCTCTCTCAGTGAAGAAAGAGGAAACACTTTAGATGCTCAGCCAGTGTATGTTAACCAGTCTACCGCCTTAGGCTTCATAGCTTACAGTAAACACACTGGCTACATTCCAGAAACCATCCACAGATCCACAGTGGCTGTGCATACCTGGTAGTGCATACAAATGACTGTATTTGGTTCAATTATGGAAATAACACAATCATTAAAATAGCTACTGAATAATAATTCCATTCAGTAGTATCAAAAGAATGGGAAATCACTTAAACTGACCATGTTCACATATGTTTATCATATGTGGTTCATACCGAATATTGTAATACATTATGTTTTATAAAACTTTGCCTTAAATACAAAAAGTGAAGTTGTTATTTTCTTTACCCTATTTTTCTAATTAAAATCTGTGCAAGCAAACTCTATTGTTTAAATCTCTACTCCAGTGATCCATCAAAAACAACCTATTAGACTGAGACAACCTGCTGAAAATTACACTCTTAGGAAAACAAAATATCCTGGAATCAGGAGGAAAGTCAGTCAAGTAACCACACCAAAAGCAGTGACCTTACTGGTGTATTCCACAGCTGTGACTCAGAACTTAAAAATTGTTTCCAGACTTACTTTAGCTATCACACGAGGCTTGACTTAATATCAAAGAAAGACCCATTAAGTGGCACCGGAGGCTCAGAAGTCCATTAGAAAGTGTGTATGAAGTTTCTTAGACAAAGTACAATTATATTCCTTGTATTCAAAGAATATTCAGTTGCAACCTACAGTCATGTGAAAAAATTAATACACCCCATGGAAATTGTTGGCTTTTTTTTGACACGTTTGGACAAGCAAACATGATCATCTTTGATCAGTTCAATATCAATAGATGTATAGTATTGGCCCCTTTAGCAGAAATAACTTCTTGTAGGTGTTTTGTGTAATTGTCCATCAGGCTCTGACATCAACTTGATGGAATTTTTCTTTACCTCTTCTCCATGTAATATTCATTCAGTTGCAAGATGTTTGAAGATTTTCTTGCATTTTCTGCCCGTTTCACAACATTTCAGTGGGATTCAAATCCAGGCTTTGACTAGGCCATTACATAACCTTTGTGGCCACTCTAGGCTGTGACAGGCTGAACACAGACACACTGGAGGCGGCGTAAGTGGAAAATAAGGTGCTCTTTTATTTAGGATCAAGTGCAGGGGTGAGGGTGTGGAGATGAGGGGAGCGGCATTGGTGATCGCTGTCTTCCCGGTGGGGGCCCTGATGAGTAGGTTGGAGCAGCAGCGAGACGGGACCCAGGGGGCGTGGAGCAGGCCAAGTGTGCCGGCGAGGGGTGCAGCGCAGCCGGGAAGCTTCTTCTCTGCTGTTGGCGTCACCATCTGGAGGGCAAAGTGAGACAGGCGTCAATATTCATGCATTCAGAGAACAAACTCCTCCTCTCTGTCCCTGCTGCTCCCTTCTATAGTTGGCTGTCTGGTGAAAAGAAGGTGCTCCACTCATTGGCTGCCAACCGTGTGTGTTTCTGATGACCCACCTCGCAACCACATGCTCTGTTGCTGTGCAAAACAAACAGGGTGCTGAAATGGCAATGCCCGTTAGGCACACGGCCGGCAGTTGAGTGAGGAGCACAGTCTTTATGTGTGTGGGTTGCAGGCCTGCCATCCCAGTACCCCCCACTCAGCTCCGTGCCCACAGCCGGCGAGAGTTGGGCCCAAAGGGCATGTCTCCTGGAAAGGCCATCGGCACTTCCGTGTTGGGCTCCCGCTCGGTGTTGGACCTGGAAAGAGAAGTCCTGCAGATAATGAAGCCACCGGTTTACCCTGGCATTCATGTCTTTCACCCGGGCCATCCATTGTAGAGGGGTGGGATTGGTGACCAGGGTGAAGTGGCATCCAGCAAGGTAATACAGGAGCTCCTCATTGGCCCACTTGATGGCAAGGGCTTCTTATTCCATGGTGGCATATTTCTTTTCAACAGGGGTGAGTTTTCTGCTGACGTAGAGGACTGGATGCTCTTCCCTGCCAAAGGGCTGTGACAGGACGGCTCCAAGCCCTGTCTCAAACACGTCCTTATGGATGATGAAGAGAAGTCAGAAGTCATGGTCCCTGAAAAATTTCTGGCAGTATCCTGCCATCCCCAAAAATTCACGTACCTGTTTTTTTGATGTGGGTTGGAGATACCCTTTCACCGCCTCCAAATTCTTCCTCTGTGGTTTTAGCAGGCACCAGCCGAGGCGTTCAGGAGTAACAGGAGCACCTGGTCACCTGGTTGGAATTCCCAGGGCTGGGCTAGTCAGTTATAGGCCCACTACTGTTCTCGCAGCGACGCCTCCATGTGCTCATGGATGATTGAAATGACCCGGCTGATCCATTCCTGCATCTCCTACACGTACTCCAACAAGGAGCGGAACAGAGTGGGTTGCTCCTCCCAAACTTTGCATACCACATCAAACAGTCCTTGAAGTCACCAGCCAAAGAGTAGTTCAGTGGGTGTGAATCCTGAAGAAACTTGAGGCATCTCCCAGACAGCAAAGAGAGTGGAGGGAAGGAGGAAGTCCCAGCTTCAGCCTTCTTCCTCCACCACTCGTCGGAGCATCCGCTTGAGGGTTTGATTGAAGCACTCCATCAGGCTGTCTGTCTGGGGGTGTTAGATGGAGGTCTGAAGGTGTTTCACCTGCAACAGCCAACAGAGATCACTCATTAATTTAGAGATGAAAGGCATACCTTAGTCTGTTACAATGTCCTAGGAAGCTTTCCACAGCTGGACTGGCTCGGGTTACCTGATAGCATAATCAAGGATCACTAAGATGTACTCATGACCCCAGGCAGACTTGAAGAGTACGCCAACAATAGGAAGTGGGATAAGGGGTGTGGGCTTTGCCAGGGTGTTGTGGACCCCGAGGTGGCCCTGGAGGGGGTGGCTGTGGACCAGGTGGATCAGGGGCCAGGTTCTGGGGCATGGCATGATCAGGAGATCAAAGGGTTGGCCTCTACAGTATGTCCTGAATATAGAAGCCTGTTAGACACTAGGAAGTAGGCTGCAAGGAGATGCAATCAGATGCACCCGGCTCCAGCAGTGTCTCAGTCATGCATCCTCCTTTTGCTCACACCTGAGGTTCCCTTCCCGAGCAACCTGGTGGAACACAGAGGAGACAGGGATGGAAGGTGGGTGTGTCTCACCTGTGGAGGGTCGTCCGGTGGCATCCCCTTCATCTTGGGCCCTGTAGGCTGGCCAGACCCGGGCTGTGGTGGCGTCTGGCCTCTTCTTCTTGTGCTGTCAATGGCTAGCGGTGCGAGGGACGCAGGCCAGTCCTGCCTGAGCAGCAGTGGTACTGGGAGCTCAGGGATTAGCCAGATGAGCAGTGACCATTGCCCAGCCGAGTAAGAGACCAGGACCTCAGTGACAGGGATCTCCCTGACATCTCCATGGACATGGGAGACCAGCATGACACGTGTAGTTTCCTATACGCTACGTGACTCGACCACGCTCACGCTTGTAATTAGAAATTTATTTAAATTAGGTTTATCGTGTGTTGATGAGAAACCTAATATTTTATGTAAACCATATGTAATATTTTTTCTTTAATCTAACCGACCACACATTCCAATTTTTCAGGCTCGACAATCTTTAATGTGCTCTGCTGCTTGTTGCAAAACGGTTTGATAGAGGTTCAAAGATCTATGGGCCAAGCACAAGCAGATCATGGACTACAGTACAAGAAACAGCACCATTTGGTTGGTAAAAGAATACATGTGTATACAGTATATGTCTAAGCAGAACTACTGTATCTACTAGCAAGCTGTGTTTACTGAAATGAAACATGACTGCCCCCTACTGGTCCTGTATTTCCTGTGCCCGCAGCATTAGCGTGATTCCGCGTGATACTACATGAAATCTTTCCTTCGACTCGCATTTTTAATAGCCACATCTGTAGCTGTGTGCACCTCCGGGTCTGCTCACCCCTCTCTGCATGACATCTACACCAGACAATGTAGTACACACAAGAGCTGCTAAAATCATCAAGGACCCCACCAACCCCAGTAACTGTCTGTTCAGCCTGCTGCAATCAGGCAAGCACTTCCTTAGTCTGATGGCTAAAACTGAGAGACTCAGGAGGAGCTTAATCCCTCAGGCCATCAGACTCCTCAACACCGCTATGTCCACCACATAGATCCCTTAGGACTCCATAAAGACTACTGACACTCCACACACTGCACTTTGCATCATTACTACATGTAACATACTGCATATTTTGTACATCCCGTTTTGCACATTCCTGTACAAATATTGCATATTTCTTATCTCTTATCTTATTTTTTTATTATTATTATTTGAATTCATGCTGATCTTTTTTCATTTTAATTTTGTATTTAATGCACAGTCTAAAGAGGAGTAGGCCAGGTTTTCATTTCACTACAAGTTACACATTTATATATACAATATGTACATTGTATGTAATAGTGTATGTGACAAATAACAATCTTGAATCTAAACTCTCTTTCCATATTCATCTTTTGATCTCAAACACAAATCTCACAAATACTTCAGTCTACAGCAAAAAACAAATGAATTGGCCTTGATGTTCCAATAGTTTCAGAGGGGACTGTACGTACAGTATATACATGCACACAGATACACATTTTATACATTCATTGGGTCTGTGTAAGGAATCATAGGTGGAAGGTAGGTATGTAGAAGTAGTACAGCAGGGATTTAATGATATAAATGTCCATAACCCAACAATAAAAATTATATTAAAGGCGTCACAGTGGCATTAATATAACATACGTCAGTTGTTGTGTTAATTTAAAAAAGGCGAGAAAAAAAGCTGCATTAAGTTGAATCAAATGAAGTGAAAATTGTGCTGCTCTATACTGCTCAATAGAGCCAAACAGGTGGCAAGCTGGACTTGACTGCAGTTAGACACTCTTGCCAGATTAAAAAGTTTCTGATGCTAGCAGATTTAGAGCCGCCAGTGTTCGCAAGCACACGTCAGTTCTCTCTTCGCTTGCCATGTGTAGAAACAGGGCAGAGTGTTGGCAGTGCTGTGCCCTTTCGGAAAAAAACCCCCCCAAAACATATGGACAAAAATACCACATGCACACTATAAAACCAAGCTTGTCAATCTACCCCAGTGAAGTATTGCAGAACTACACCACACAAGTGCATATTACATTTGGTGACATAATGCAATCATTTACATATTTTTAGCAGTGGGTTGTAATGACTTGTATTCATATTCTTTCTTGAAAGTGCATTAAAAGGATTTTCAAATTAATGTTATTTATATGGCTGTCACTGATATTGCTTATTCTTCGATTTTGTACTAAGTTGCCAGCTCCAAAACTGAAGTCACCACTAACTGGTGTTGCATTTGTATCCAAATCAATACAAAGTCAACACAGCAAAAATTCTTGATGAATAGTGGAAAGCTGTGGGAAATCAGACAGCAAAGATAGACAGACAGATCACACAGAGGCTGTCTATGCACAGATGCATTGGCACACACACACGCGCGCACACACACACACACACACACACACACACACACACACACACACACACAGAGAGAGAGAGAGAGAGAGAGAGAGAGAGAGAGAGAGAGAGAGTATGAGGGAGAGACAGAGCAAGACAGAGACAGAGAGTGTCTGCCAAAGCATACACTGATGAGTACATCAGGAACCAACACAGAAAGAACTCTCTGCTACTAAGAAATAGAAAAGTTGAGACAATGTTGACACATATTGCCACTAAAAAGTCTGTGACATAAACAGCACATAACCTTAATGAAGTCGTGGCATATAAATGTTTTAATTGTTAAATTGTTAAACCACACACACATTTTTTTTTCCGGGGGGTGGGGTGGGGGGGGAGTATTAAAAAGTGGCAGTATTCTTTTTGCAAGAATGACAATGAAGTCTTAGAGCTATCTCCTGTTTGTTTCTGTTTTGATTTTATAATGGAGTGCTTAAGTGTTTTACTCCTAACAGATAAAGGATTTTGGTAAAGTAAGTGAGTCTGTACTGACATCCACATGAGGGCAGCATAGGAAAAGCATAGTAAACTGTACTCAACCATTTAGTGTGTTAATTGGGTAGTATTGCAATTCTGTGCAATTCAATTCAGTCAAATGATTCTGCAGTAGTGTGCACCAGCTACCACACATAATGAAATTAAGCCCATTCAAAGATTAGGACTTTAATAACCCTTTAATATAGGGTTTAACCCTATAGATGATGATGATATACTGTATTAATTTAACTTGAAGCACTGCAGACCTAAGAGCTGGACCCTGTAACACATACTAACACAGAACATTCCCAGATCAGCACTATTGAAACCTAAATATAAACATCAATTATATCATTAAACAAACTCAACCAAAATATAATGTGAACACAAAAGGAAAAATTTTATCATAACGTATCAGCCAAATATCTCATTACTGCCTGAGATACAAAGCAGAGATCAAATCTTAACCAGGCATGACCATTTTATCCAAAATCTCACCATGGAAAAAACAACCAGTACAATATAAATTTCTTGTATCTTCAATTCAGTATTTACTAGTTAAATGTCAAATAGAAGCTATCTACGATTACATTTCTCCTAGGACAATATTATTTCCAGATATCTTTAATCTACCCATGAAGGTGTGTAGAAGATGTGCAGAACATCAAATGGAGTCCTTTATGCAACAATATCACTACTTCCATTTCAAAGGGCTTCTTGAGCTATACACTCACTAAACACTTTATTAGGAACACTGTACCAATACTGGGTAGGACTTCACTTTGCTCCCAAAACAGTCTCAAAGCTTCGTGGCATGAATTCCACAAGATGTTGGAAACATTCCTTTGAGATTCTGGTCCATCTTAATATGATTGCATCACAATTCCTGAAGATTTTTCAGGTGCACTTTTATGCTGTGACTCTCCAGTTCTACCGCATCCCAAAGGTGTTCTATTTGATTCAAATCTGGTGACTGGGAAGGCCACTGAAGAACACTGAACTCATTGTCATGTTCATGAAGCCAGTTTGAGATGACTTTTGCTTTGTGATATGGTGCATTATCATGCTGGAACTAGCCGTTGGAAGGTAAATTGTAGCCATGTAGGGCTGCACATGGTCAACAACAATTATCAAATAGGCTGTGGAATTCAAGTGATGATTGATTGGATTGGTATTAACAGGCCCAAAGTGTTCCAAGAAAACATTCCCCACACCATTATACCACCTCCACCACCCTGGAATGTTTACACAAATCAAGTTGGGTCGATTGATTTATGCTGTTGGTGCACCTGAGAAAATATGTCTCTTTTTCAGCATCCAAGTTGCTTTTCCGTCACAATAATTGAACAGCATTAACGGTCATTTGCATTAAGGTCAAGTTTAGGATCTCATCTCACTGAAGCATGGGATATTGAAGAATCACTGAACTTTCTTAGAGTCACCTTCAAAAAGACTAGATTCAAAAACACTGCAAGAAAATCGGCAGAAAATGACCTTAAAAAACTTTTCAGAATATTTATATCTGATGTGTTAATATCCTACACACTTTTTGTTATTACTGTTTCAACACGTGTTAAATTATTCAGTAAATGTGTTTAAAAAATGGGAAAAAATTCACATGATTGACCAACATAACATGTGTTAAATTATTGTCCCATCACTTTGCGAACTGCGCTGCTGATGTCATCATTCAAATATAAACTCGCCTCAAAGTGAATGTTTGTTGCTTTGACTGTTTGATTGTGACAGCGGAGTCGGAGTCCTGAGGCGAGGAAACCAAATGACCACAGGTAAGTTAGCATTCAGAACTATTTAGCGTTAATGTTGCTGAAAATGCCTGGCCAAGTTTGTGATGTTTAGGCAGGGAGCTCTCGAAAATGTACTCAATGGAAAACAGTAACTCAGCAAGTGATAATTAACTTTACCTATCGCTACGGCTTCAAAAGTGAATATCGTTTACTGCTTCCTCAGTGCTGGTGTTATACTACTAGTGTAATGTTTATGTTGGCTGTGAAATATAGACCGAGGTTATTCTATAATTCTCTGGGTCTACATCTTATCTGAGGGTCTGAGTTGTATTAAGCTAGCTGGATGCTGTCACCAATCACAGTAGGGATGAGTGATGCTAACCTAGATGCTTATTGAGCTTACGCTTACTTGAGTAACGAACATTACTTTGGCTTACAGCTTGCGGTAAAGTCAGACAATCCCATTCCCTTTTTGAAAGTTAACAATAACCTAGCATTACAGTTATTCACCATGATGCAATACAGAGAGTGGGTTAACGTTACTTACATTTAGCAAGTGTTTTGGACAAGGCAAGCTGTAGTAATTAGCATTAGGAGTATGGGTTTCTTCATGTATTCGGTGAATGTTAATGCTGGGTAATAGGTGCAGACAGTCAGTGGCTAACAGAACTTAGCTAGCTCAGTAATTTTGAGGCCAAAAGTTCTTCACAACATGACAAAAAGAGAGCATGGGGTTACAGTAGGTTGTAATGCTTTCCACTATCTCTGTAATGTTGGTTGACTTAATTAGGTTGTGAAAAAAAAATTGGCAGTGAGGTACTAAAGGCAGGAAAATAAATATTCGCAAATTAGCTAGATTTTCCTGGTGAGTCTGCAGCACCATTTGTTAATCAGGAGAGTGGTCACATTTCCAAAATTACACAATTTGGGATTCTGTAACGTAGTTTCTCAGTTAAAGCCCAAAGGCAATTGTTTATATTTTGTAGATAACAACTAACTAACACTCTTTTACAGCTTTTTATATAGAAGGGAGTGGGACTCTTGTCGTCCCAAATGGCCGAGAGATTTGCAACAAGATGCATCAACTACAAATATTACATCTGTCAAGTGTTTTAATGTTTTCAATAAAAGTCATCTGAATTTCATGCAATTGTTTGTGCATTTCATGAGCATTTTTAGTAGAATTTTAGCATGCAAACAAATAGTGTTTTAGGATAATTGTAGGGGAACAAAGCATAAACAACACATCTGTTATTTTTGCGTTCATTTTTTAATACATCTTTGTGTGGTAAATGTACTAACACACAGTGTGTGGTAAATGTACTAACACACAGCATGTGTAAAAATGTACTAACACACTGATTGTGTTAAAATGAACACATAATGTGCTATTTATAACACATCTGTTTTAAAATCTGAGCGTAGTTCTTGATGATTTTTTTTTTCTGCTTTGCTTTATAGATAATCTGGCCACCAGATGATGAATAATAATACCATCATGGAACCGAGCTACATGCCAAAGGAGTCACAGTGAGAAAGTGAATGACAGAAAGCAGTAAAGTAACACATAAGACAAGAAAATATTTGATAAAGTAAAATCATGTCCCAGTGCATGAGGTAGCAGTAATGTAATCTATAGCATTTGACAAACATTCCAATGGCATTTTGATAATGTCTATTATTGAAGTTATAATATAAATATATATATATATATATATATATATATATATATATATATATATATATATATATATATATAAATATATATATATATATATATATATATATAAATGGATTCTTGGGTAAAAAAAAATGCTATCATCATAACACTATACTGCAAAGGTTTGCGGACACCTGATCATCACATCCATCCCTTTGCTGTTATAATAACCTCCACTCTTCTGGGAAGGCTTTCTACTAGATTTTGGAGTGTGGCTGTGGGGATTTGTGTTCATTCAGCCACAAGAGCATTAGTAATGTCAGGCCGTGATGTTGGGTGAGGTGGTCTTAAGCCAGTTTTAAGTGGTGCAACATTCTGACTATACTGGAGTGATATTCCTTACACAGGGTGATTTAAAGGTACCAGAGATTTGTAGGGTCATTGCGAACTGAAATGCTTTTTACTTAAAGGGTCCTGTAAAAGCAGTTGTTCTTAAAAGGAATACTTCATTCCTGAGACTCCTTGGACTCATTTTATACTTGATGGAAAAAATACACCATTAGCTTTGCAAACACTCAAACTGAAGACTTAACATGAGCAGGATGCAAGTTATTTACTTTTTACATTAACTGTCAAATTCAACATCCCCAATTGTCATGTAAAAACCTTCTCTAAAACAATCTTTGACCCCTAACTATATGACTTGTAGCTATTATAATCTGTTTATGTCACTACCGATCAAACCGTGAAAGATGTGCAGCCCCCAAATAGGCAATCTTGTATAATATAAGTGAATTTTTAGTGTTTAGCCCCTGCTATAATCACATGCTTCATAAAAACAAACCCTATTTCAGTGAAATTTACACTTCACCACAGTTAAGATTAATTTTACTGAAGAATGAATGATTTAATTAAAGTTATAACACTTTAAGGTGTAGACAGTGATGGTTTTCTGCAAACTCTTAAAATTGGTAGTGTATGTAAGGATTATTAAATAACCTTTGATTACATCAGCCATGAGAACTGCAGTGAAATCAATCCTATAAAGCTAAAAAAAATAAAATTCTTTACATTACTGATTACTGTGTGTCTTCACAGTGCCCAGAAGAAGAGTGCTTTCAAAGTATTTTGAGTTTATAAGCATTTCATTTCATTATGAATACACCACAGGACACTCCAGGGTCAATGTGTCTTTAACATACACTTAAAGAAACCATATGTCATGCTACAGTGAGAGGCCCACAGCTATATCATTACCCCTAACACAACTGAAAATCTCATTAATTCTACACACACTGGAAAATGCAAACAAATTCCATTGTGGTTCACTTATTATTCAAAGACTCTCTACTTGTTTGTGGTCTCTGGGCCTTCCTTGAGTATTCTGCTTTATTATATCATCCTTTTAAGTGACATTCTCCCACTCTAGAGTTTGATTTATTGCATTCTAACAATGTCACTTTAAATGGAAATGACCCTCGTAAAATTGCTTATTCAACAGCTTTGCATAAATCAGTAGATAACAGGGACCGTGATGTGCTTATCAACAAACACAGAGAAGAGTTGAGAGAGATGGCCTGTGTACATTGATTCCATTTTATATTTTGCATTGATTATGGGTGGGGTGAATGAGATATGCAGCACACAAGCGGTGCCACAGGTACTGTAAGATGCAAACCATTGCAGGCAATTCCATTAAATACTCTTACTTACTTCCTTTAATTAGCACTTATTTAATTAGCACTGACATATCATACAAGCATAATATTATTTCATGTAGGATCTCTTGTTCAGCTAGTGTGATTCTGTAAATTTACAGTGGCAAACTACACTGCAATTCCAAAAAAGCTGGGATAGTATGGAAAATGCTAATAAAAACAAAGAGGAGTGATTTGTAAATATACTTTGACTTGCATTTAAACAAAGAGGAAATGGACCATCCAAGGTGTTATCAGCATCAGATCCAAAAGCCAGTGTCTGTCATGGTATGGAGGTGTGTCAGTGCCCATGGCATGGGTAACTTGCACATCTGTGAGGGAACCATTAATGCAGAAATATATGTACACATTTGGAACAACATATGCTGCCATCCAGAGCAGAACAGCGCCAGACCACATTCTTCCCGGATTACAAGCGCATGGTTGCGTAATCAGAGAGTGCGGGTGCTAGCCTGGCCTGCCTGCAGTCCTGACCTGTCTCCCAGTGAGAATGTGTGGTGCATTATGAAGCGCAAAATAAAGCAGCAAAGGCTCCGTACAGTTGCGCAGCTGAAGAAATGCATAATGGATGAATGGGGGAAAATTCCGCTTGCTAAACTTAACCAACTGGTGTCTTCAGCGTCCAAACTCTTAGTAAGTGTTATTAAAAGAAAAGGTGACGTTACACAGTGGTAAACAGTCGAATGTCCCGACCTTTTTGTGTGTTGCAGTCATTAGATTTGAAATGAGTGTATATTTTCAAAAAGTAAACCATCAAATAATGTGTTAATAATGTATGTTCAGTTTAGTACAGGGTGAATTGAAAATTCTAATAACTTTTTGTTTGGGCTTTTTTTTTTTTTTTTTTTTTTTTTTTTTTTTTTTTTTTAAGTTTCCTTACTGTCCCAACTTTTTCGGGATTGGGGTTGTATATTAACAACTAACTCACTGGGACTTTTACGGCAGACGCTCACATCACTTAACTCTAACAACATACTGATTTAAAAAGGTTGAAGATTAATGTTTTTTTAAGCATTAACACTGTAGGAGACTCTACCTGCCATGCTCTGAGGTATATCTGTTCCCTTAAGTTTTCCTGACGTGGAAAAGTTCTCTGAATGGTGGTCTTGCTACATCTCTGTGCATAGGGGCTCATTCCACCTCCTCAAAGGCTTTATCTATGGGGTACCTTTACAGGATATGTGTGCTGCAGCATGGTGGTCTACACCACACACATTCATTAGGTATTACAGTTTGTCCTTATTGGCCAGCTTGTATATGGTTCTTGGTGATAATATCTCTGCTGGACGGCACTCCCTGGGGGATTCCCATTCGCAGGGATCTATTATCTCAAGCCAGAGGGTTGATTTAGCACCCTCAGCCAGAACTATGGAAACTGTGAGTCTGGCCCCTGAGGGGCATCAGCTCATGTATTCCGGTCTCTCCACACTAGCACCGTCAGTGAGACTCAGTAAACTGCACAATGGCTACAGTCCTGGAGTACTTACAGGAACATTTCTCAGCAAGGTTGGCTCCTTCTACAATTATGGTCTATGTGGCTGCCATTTCGGCCAGCCACGCCCCTATTGATGAAGTCTCTGTGACAGGCCATACCCTCAGTTTGATGGAGTGGGTATACTCGTTTCCACAGCGTGAAGCTCACGCAACGTTGCGTTCCCTTCTCAGGGAACAGGGTTGCATGTGTAACCCAGACATTTTTGGCAATAAACACCAGAGGTGGTTTTGGCGCACACAGCGAGGTAGCCATATGGAGAAGTACCTCATGCCCACGGTTAAATATAGTGGTGGCTCTTTAATGTTTTGGGGCTGTTTTTCTGCCAGAAGACCTGGACATTTTGTTAGGATACATGACATCAGGGACTCTATTAAGTATCAACAGATATTAAATGAAAACCTGACTGCCAGAAAGCATAAGGTGAATTCACATGACTTCACTCTATGTATGGGCTTCACTTTAGCAACTCTGCAGGGAGAAGTTATATCAAGTTCAGCAAGTCGATACAAAACTTGAGCAGCTGGCATAATCCACAGACATGTAACAGCAGTATTTTAATCCCTATTTTTTCTTTTGAAGATGATGGATAGAATGTAGAAAAACAGCAGCCATATAAATTATGGAGTGTAGACAGGAGTAAGTAGACAACGTTTGTCCTAAAGTTTGGGATCATACGGAATGAAAAATGAGTCTGATTAATTTATACAGTTATTTCTGGATAAACTACAGCTGGATAAACTTCAGCAATGCAGATTCAGGCTCACAAACACATTGAGGTCTGAAATATAGCTATGAAATCTATTTGCATATACTTTTGAATAAAGAATTTCTTTCGGTTACAGCAAATAATGATTGCTAATTATGCTACAGGTTTTTGGCTAATTTGACTCTTGTATACACTGATTGAAATAAAGTAAAACCAAAGACAAATGAGTTACAGTGTTGTCTCTGCACAAATTAGCTTATTAACCAATTACAGGTTCAGAGCAACTCTGTATGTAAGGTGCCAGTTTGAGTTACAGATCACAGATAGAATTAAATTATTTGAACGTATAATTATTTGGACTTGTACCAGCGCTGTTAAATTCTCGATTCTGACTGGCTGACAGACATTCTGAGGTGAGCAATTATTTTCTGTAAATGCACAGCTAAAGTAGTTCCAATCAGGTCTTGAACTCATTACAGTTCTATATCATTTTGCCAAGTTAACTGAACTATCGGAAGATAAATGATTGGCATAAAATGAAAGAAAAAAAACCCCCACACACCTGAGATCTCTCTCTCTCTCTCTTTCTCTCTCCACGACATGGACACATTACCACCTTGGGGTGTGCGTTATTTCTAATAATTCAAAGGCCCATCACCAATTATTCCTTACATATCCTGACCTCAATATCTATCAGACTTGGCATTGTATTTGCTGTGATAAATTTGCTTTTGCTGGAAGTCAGAGACTCTGATGTTTTATATATGTGAAATGAGAGAAGTAACAACCAGAACAATTCTAGAGTTTAACCCTTGAAGGGCTTAGCCTCCACTGAGACTATATGATGCACAACCAATGAAGAAATAGAAATACCTCTGTGACTGAATGCAAAAAAGAGCATTAAGTCACATGTGTGCACATGTTTGTGTCGTGTGTGTATGCTTGTACAGTATATGACATCTCTTTCTAAATCCAAAATTCTAAATATTATGCTGTTATATGTTATGGTAGGTTAACAAACTATGTTAGATTTGGATTGACTCAATTACTGTTCCCCAAAACAAAAACAACACAAGGTTTGGCTTTTCATGGCTTCACTTTTGGCTTGACACACACTCTCTCAGGCTCTTTTTCTCTCTCCAATTGTGGCATCTCCATTCTGATCTCTCTCATTTTACTTGTTCCATCCCTTTGTTTTGACTACCTTTTCACATTCTGGCTAAAGTAGTTCCACATGGTTTGATTCAAACCACGTGAGTAGCCTATAAATGGTCCCTGCATCATCATCCTCTTTCGCACTATCTTATTGTTGAGAACTTGAGGATATAGTTTGTTTATGCAACCGCTGGTGATAGTAATTCTAACTTTAGACTTACTACACATTTAGTTCATCTCCTTCATCACTTCATGAATACCGTGAGTATATTTCATGCTTCTAGCTGTCGTGAAATGGCTGACTGAGGAAACCAGGGGATTTATTGGATTGACCCAGAAGGGTAAAAATTGTTAACAGCTGTATGGCTTCCCAGTCCCAAGTCTTCCATGAAATGAAAGAAGACAAGCAGAAAAGTGAATTCTCGTATGCATTCTGGAGAATGGCAATGCCAAATTCCAAATCTCTAAGGATCACTGACTACAGCAAGACATGCAAATCACACAATACTACTGACCTTATAGGCACTGCAGAATGCATCACTCTATGTTAGCCAGGATACTGACCAGGTATCATCTCTGAAATAACCAGAACATTAATTAACATTAAAGAACCACAGCTGGCGGAACAGTAAAACAAATGGTCCTTTTTCTGTTTTCTTCTGGGTCAGATAAAAATTTGATCAAAAATATTGTAATTGAAGAAGGAATAGAAGAAAAGAAAAAAAGAAAGGAAATAGAAATATTATGGATGTGAAGGAAAAAAAGAGTCTCGACAAAGAAAAGACACTGCTAAGCTGCTAAACCTTAGTATGTTAGATAATGGGCACAAGCTCAGCTCACCAACAGTGTGTTAGTAATGCTGACAAAGGATTAACTCACTTCTGTGTTAGATAATGGGCACAAGCTCACCACCAGTGCATTAGTAATGCGCCTTCCCCTGATATAGTCCAAAGGGCTAATATGGGAGAATAGCAAAGCCAAAGTCTAATGACACAAATGTAATCGCTGATGGATGCAACTGGGTGCAAGCATGGTGAACAAGACCATGGTCCAATACAACAAAACAACAACAGCACAGCAAAGAAATCATATCCAATACAGCAAAGCAATCATGGCCAAGGCAAATGCAAAGAACAGCCATACACTGAAGCAGCCGAGCAGCAGTTGGTAGTCTCTGGCACTTCTAGACCCAATGCCAGCCTTTTCGCAATGATTCTGTAGCACAGGATCTTAAAATGGGCAGCCAAAGACAATTTCCCTTGGCTCGGTGGAAGACCCTCTGAACAATTTCCCTGACCTTTAATGGAATTTGGTCATGGAGCCAAATTTGTCCTACAAACTAGGAAAGATCCCACATACCACATTGCATGTCAATGCCAAACCATATTTGAGTTGGAGTTGAGTTTCCTCTGCTATCTCCTTATTCTCTCCACAAGGCCATTTTTTCCTCTCAGTGCAGTTCATTCCCCAGCTTTCACATCCATTGCCATCCAAAGTCTAGCAGGCCTCTACATTCCATTTTGTTCAAGTGTTATTTGTAATTTTGCAGAGGCCAAAAGAGATCCTGACTGATGAGGACACATCATTTATGTCACAAACACTATGCAAGTCAGACTTCATCCCAGGGCAGATCATTGCGATTTGTGTTGTGTGTAGAGACAAGTGCATTTCACCTGTGTATGACCTTATGCCTGTTTTTGACTTTGTTTATGCTCTGTCACATTACGATTCACGTCATACCATTACACACACACACATATATATATATATATATATATATATATATATATATATATATATATATATATATATATATATATATATATATATATATATATAATATTTTGTTATTTAACACACTAATAGTCACCTTTGTAAATAGTGCACAGTTAAGAGTGGTTAGTAGGAAGTCGGCACCATTTGTGTTGATTCATCTTTTCTCCTGTTTTTGGGTTAGCCAGGGAGTGAGGGAAGACGGTGTATTTTTGTTTTCTTTCCTTGTAGTTTAGTTAGTTTTATTTGGTAAAGTTAGAGGGAATTTTGTTTGTTATTTTGGCGTGGTCGGCTTCTGAAGATTTAAACCACTGTGTATATAAAAGGTGCTCCGTTTGGAGAATAAAAAAAACAAACGCAATCTTGGTCTCGCCAACCCTTTTTCTTTATTTATTTATTTTTTCTCCTTGTATGTTGCAGCCCGACATAGACCGGGTTCGTAACAACAAGTTGTTGGGGATTAAACCAATTTGCACCAGAGTTTATCATCTGCAGACGAATGGGCTGGTTGAATGCTTTAATCAAATGCTTAAAAACATGATACGTAAGTTTGTTCACGATGATGCGCAAAATTGGGATATGTAGTTAGAACCCATGTTATTTGCAGTACGAGAGGTCCCGCAAACCTCCACAGGGTTTTTCCCATTCAAATTATTGTATGGACGCAAGCCATGTGGCATGCTTGATATCATTCGGGAAAATTGGGAGGAGGGAACTTCAAACAGTAAAAATGAAATTTAGTACGTTCTTTAGCTGAGAGCAAAACTCCACACCTTAAGCCACATAACACAGGAGAATTTGCTACAGGCTCAAGAACGTCAATCCCGGCTGTATAACAAGGGTGTTCTGCTACGAGAGTTCACGCCGGGAGATAAAGTGCTCATTTTGCTAACCACATCGAGCTCTAAATTACTTGTGAAGTGGCAAGGGCCCTTTGAGGTCACACGGCGAGCTGGGGATGTCGACTCTGAAGTAAGGCAAACGGATAGAGCCGCCCCATTGGCTGCCTGAACCCCCCAAAAAATGTAGTTCGAGACAAACTCTGACTTTGACTGGAGCAGCCCGGTGGTTTTGGTTCCCAAGACCGACGGGATGGTCCCGGTTTGTGTGGACTTTAGAAAAGTCAACGCAGTGTCTAAATTCGCCACTTACCTAATGCCTTGCATTGACAAACTGCTTGATCGGTTAGCCGTACCACTCTTCCACAGATCCCATTTTTGCCCAGTGTCTGTTTGATAGTTAAGTCATGAACAGCGACTGATGTATTTCAACCTTCTTTCTCATCATTTCTCAAATTTCTTTCAATTTTGGCAAAGTGTGTAACTGAGTAAGACCTTTTATCCAACTCATGCTGTTGAAAAAGTTCAATTTAAGTGTTGATTTGATTGAACAGGGTTTGCAGTAATCAGACCTGGTTGCATCTAATCCAGCTGAACCCCATTATGAATGCAGTTTGGTGAATTAGTAACTACAGGCACAAATACATTTTCACACAGGCCCAGTTGGTATTGGATAACTTTTTGCTGGTTTAAATCACTTTCTACATGATTGAAATACATTTCAAAGTCATTATGAGATCTTTGATGGATTATAACATTTCTTATCACTCTGATTATTCTAACTTCTGATTGGACCTGATGGATTACATAATAAACAAATTTAAATCATAGTCTGATCAAAGAAACTTTTCTATAGTGTTTATTGCCAAAAAGCTGTATTTTGGTTTCATCTGACCATAGAACCCGATCCCATTTGAAGTTCCCATAGTGTCTGGCAAACTGAAGACGCTTGGGTTTGTTTTTGGATTACAGTAGAAGCTTTTTTTCTTGAAATCCTGACTTCGGATTGTAATTTTGGAGACTTTCTGACCGCAAGATGCAACTAACTTCTAGAATTCTCCAGCTGTGATTTTTGGAGATTTTTTCCAATTAAAAAAAAATGCAATTTTCAGTGATTTTTGGAAAATGGCTGATATAAGTGAGCCATTTGCAGTGCATATGTTGTTAAGACTCAAGGCATCAGGTGCTTTACATGGTGCACTGGTTAGTCATGTTTTATAATCACTAACAATAAATTGAGAGATACATTGTTTCTTTGCTATAATAAGCCGTGGAAGAAACTGCAGGGATGTTCCTCTGATATTTGTATGTATTTAAAGTCTTCCCTCAAGACCTCGTCTGATTGGCAAAATCTAAAATCTAGCCACACTCATTTGTGTTAACGTGAGCTTTGCTAAACTTTCAATACTACATATGGCACTGTGGCGAACGTTTAGAGACAGATTAACTTTCAGCTTCCATCCAACTTAGTAATGGCTGAGTGATGGTCCACACTTACTACTTCATCTGGTCCACATATCACCATGGAATGGAAACGATAAACTCACCCAAAACTAACTGACAGAAAATATCTAAATCTCAGCTATAGTGAGGCTGAATGTTTACAGCCATTTCGCCTTTGGACCAAAAACTAAAATGCCACACAAGCACAGTAGTAGATTTTAGGCCATTTTTTTTTTGACCAGAGACTAAAATACTAAAAAAAAACTTTTAAAAACTTTCCCTTATGTGAATAAACTCAATCATATTTGTCCAAGATTTCGCTGCTATATTAAAAGTGCTTTTATATCTTAAAACTATATCTTAAACTTAAAACTGTCTGTCTCTAGTTACAGGGACTGTAGCCTTACGTTGAGCTGTACAGCCAATCTGGTAATGATCCCTGTGAAATCATAACACATTTCCTACATGGTGAAAGTGCAATATCTCCAAAACATACAGCTAGTTCTTTGGGCATTTTCATATCATTTTAAAGGGATAAGTTTATTGACTTTTCCTTGCACCATAATTTTACAGAGAAAGAGAGAGAGAGAGAGAGAGAGAGAGAGAGAGAGAGAGAGAGAGAGAGAGAGAGAGAGAGAGGAAATTGGGGATAATGAAATACAATAATATTAGATTTTAATTCCCATGAACAACTTGTCTAATATTTTGCTGTCTGTGAGGATATTGTGGCTAGCCTATGGCTTGTTTAAATGTAACATTTATGTCAACCCCATGTGGCTTAATGAACGTCAACAGTAATGTCTCTGCCAGTCACAAGATAAAGCTTACTATAATTTGGTGTTAAATCTCACAAGAGACTGCATCTCAGTGCACTGAATGCCTCAGTCGCCTAAACTTGATATTTTAACGAAATAAATCTAATTCTAAAAATGTCACTTATGCCAAATTGAATTACATTATCCAGAGTTCTGTTATACAATAACTGTAATGTCTTGTTATTGCATGAGTCATACTTTATGGATTAACAAGGTGAGTAATGCATAACATTGAAACAGAAGCCGCTGCTTATTTGTTCACTTTATTTGATTAATTACCTAATTGGAGGAAATTTGCATGGTTAGAGGATAAATTTGGAGGTTCACTGATTGAGCAGTTGTGACAACAACAATTTTCTAAAATTATATATAATCTAAAAACAGAAGTTGTTCCATCCATCCATCTTCTACCACTTACTCCTTTTCAGGGTCACGGGGAACGTGGAGCCTATCCCAGGGAGCATCGGGCACAAGGCAGGGTACACCCTGGACAGGGTAGAACAGAAGTTGTTAAAGATCTTAAATAACCATTAAATGTGCTATCATTTGCTTTACTAATTTAATTACTGTTTATTTATTTATTTTTTTGCTTGTATGTTTATATTTAGTTTTTTTTTTCTTCCATATTTCAGTAATTACTGAATAACTGGCTACATTGTTATGAACCCATTCTCCTCTGAGTATCACTGGATAATAATAAAATTTATAATAATAAATAGTTTTCTAGTCATACAACATACCAACAAACAATAATGAATGTGCTGATCATTTACATTCTACCCTATTTAATTTTGTTTTTGCTTATTTAAAGCCAAACTTGTGGGTCAAGCCACAAGACTGCTTGGACCATGCCCTAGTTTCTCGTCTACGCCCAATTTGCGCCCATTTGTAGATCACCTGTCCCACGCTTGTTCTTGACTACATTGCTTATTGCTTATTGGTTTGAATTTGTCTGCCTGTCTCTTTAAATAAAGCTTCTGACTGCACTTGTATCCGTCTCCATTCCTCATTACATGACAGATAGCACTTCAGAGTGAAAGGGTATGCAGATGTTTGAACAGTTCTGAGCAATATTTCATGTTTTGGCTCAAAATTGCATGGTCATCTAAAAGAAATGATCCAAAGTTCATTCGGTTCTGATCTCACTGACCAGCAGACAGTACAAGAGAAATCCCATCAGAATATGATGTTTGTTTTATTGTAGTTTATTCTTTCTCAAAGGCCTAAGTTTAACTCACACACAGAACCACTTTTCCACCCATTAGACTATTTTCTCATGGAAATAGATAAAAAAAAAAAATCCCTTCTGTGTACCCTACCAAAACAGTATTATAATGTTCCATTAGTTCTAGATGCATATAAAATGAGGCCACATTAACCCATACAGGCAAGTAACATCTATATCAGGAAAGTAGGAGACATTTTTGATCTGATCTGATCTAAAAACAGAGATTCCTAACTACAGTCCCTGAGTCCCTGCAGATTAAAATTTTCCCTGCTTCCTTAAACAATTTTTTTTTTTTTTATATCACCAACATAGCATGCTGTTCAGCACAGACTCACTCACATGTTTAGTGGAGGAGGTCTAGCACAACTTTTTTCTTTAGCTTTTTGTAAGAGCATTCACTGCTGCTGCAAATAAAACTAACAAAAGTAGCAGTTCATCTGATAAATTTTGATCACTGCCCAAATACCTAATTAAAAGCACCAATAGGATTTTGAAGAAATGGGAATTTACTATTTAAATTTAGAATATCCTTATAAATCATTATGGTTCATGCATACCACCAACTACAAGTAAGGATCACTATCTACTAATTTGCTACCAGCATATTAACCTGAAGTGTGTATTGTCTGTGTGCTTGTTTTCAGGGTAAAATTATAAACAGAACACATTGTGAAGATGGGAGAGTATACTGACGATATTCATTCCATTTCAATGAATCATCAGAAAAATGGACTTGGCATTGGATAGATGGGAACTGCAACAAGAACTTTTATTTCTCCCCCAGTCTTCATGTCAGACAATGCGAGTGCTGGGAAACTGTGTTCTTTATGGTGTGTTGGGTTGTGTAATTCCTCTTGTAAATGTCATGATTTTATAGTGTGAGTGCATCCTTTCTTTATAGAGCTCCATTTTTCAGCAGATACATTTTCCTTACTTCCAGAAGCAGTTAATATTGTTCTAGCAGTATAACGGAGGAAAACTCCTCTTTATTAGGTTAACTTTAAATATTTATAACTTTAAAGATTTAACAGACTTTTGTGGCTAATTTAACACATTAAGTAACAAAGTTCAAAATCCTGGAACAATAGAAGAACATTTAACACTTTTCCTGAAAAATCATGGTTTACAGTTAGGAATCAGTAATGTAAAGAGACATCATTGTGGAAAAATGACTTTATTATCTCATGTGTGACATGGTATCAAGATAGTACCAAAGGGGCACACCTCCTTCCAGCTATGCTAAGTATCTCTCTCGAGAAACTTTGTTGGCCTAAGGGCCCGTATCAATAAGATTTCTCTCATAATTTCCCAGGACCCCCTCTTGACTGTGTTTTGTGTGTCAGGAGCCGCACGTTAAGGGGGCCCTGTCATGATAGGGTGTTTCTAAGGGTGTTTCTAGAGTTTGATCACTACTGGGGCACAGGACCCCCAAGTATTTTACAAAAATACGTCAAAATTCTACGTGGGTCCGGAGCGTATATATATATATATATATATATACGGATATATATATAAACAGATATATATATAAACTCAAATATTAAGTATAATTTACTTTAATTTACCTTACGACGTTACCATTACTTTTGCTCAACTGTTTTGGGAATATGTGCTTTCAATACAGTTATTAAGATGTTATTTACAGCTGGAATATGCCAGGCTATGGATGGAGGTCTTATTTCTTTGAGAAGCCTTAACATTTGCAAGGCCAGATACTGTATATATCTGTTATATCTATGTTATATCTATATGTCTGTTATATCTATGTATGTGCATGTATCTTTGTTTGGGACAATAATGTCAGGGTGCTGTAGATGATAAACAATTTAATATGGTAGGTAAAAAAAAAACACAGCACCACAACCTCAAAAATGACCACAGAATTAAATCAACACCTCAGATCCAGTCTAAGCAACAACAACAAAAACAATCTGTGCATTAAAGTTGGAATTCATGGTAAGACCTACTGTTCAAAGAAATAGCCATGTGACAAGATTCATACCCTAAAATGAAGGGGGATAGTAGTAGCATGATAGTATGATGAATTGTCGAGTATTATTTTCCTTTCATGATTTTTTATCCCAATATAACTCTGTTATTTCTTATTATATTATTTTCTACAGTGCTATGAAAAGGTTTTTGCCTGATTCCTTCTATGTTTGTGTATCTCGCATACTAAATAGTTTTAGATCTTCAAACGAAATACAACATTAAACAAAGGCAACCTGTGTTAACACACAATACAGATTTTATTATAATTTTTCTTTTGTTGAAGCAAAAAACAGTTGGCAAACATCTATCACCCATGTGAAAAAATAATTGCCCCCTTAAATTTAATATCTGTTTATGCCACCTTTAGCAGCAATAACTGCAACCAAATGCTTCTGATAACTGGAGATCAATCTTTCACTTACTTCTAGGACTAGGATTTACTCCTGTGCTTTGGATCATTGTCTTGCTGCATAATCCAGTTGCGCTTGAGTTTCAATTTACGGACTGTAGACCAAACATTCTCCTTTAGATTTTCTGGTAGAGCAGAATTCATGTTTCCCTCAATTATTACAAGTTGCCCAGGCCCTGAAGCAGCAAAGCATCCCCACACCATCACATCTCCACCACCATGCTTGACCGTAGCCATGATGTTCTTTTTGTGGAATTCAGTGATTAGTCAGCTGTAACAGGACCACTTCCTTCCAAAAAATTCCACTTTCAACTCATCAGTCCACAGAACATTCTCCCAATAGGCTTGAGGATAATCTAGGTGTGTTTTGGCAAAATTCAGATAAGCTTTAATGTTCTTCTGGGTTAGCAGTGGTTTTCACCTCACCACTCTTCTATGGATGCCATTTTTGCCCAGTGTCTTTCTGATAGTGTAGTCATGATCAGTGATCTTTATTGATGCAAGAGAGGCCTGTAAGTCCTTTGATGTTGTCCTTGGTTCTTTTGTGACTTCCTGGATGAGTCATTGTGCTGTTGGTGGAATTTTGGAAGGTCAGCCACTCCTGTGAAGGTTCACTACTGGGCTTTTTATTTGGAAATAACGGCTCTCACTGTGGTTCATTGGAGACCCAGAGCCTTTGAAATAGCTTTGTAACCCTTCCCAGACTGATTCATTTCAATCACCTTCTTCCTCATCATTTCTGGAATTGGCTTTGGCATAGTGTGTTACTGGGTAAGACCTTTTAACCAACTTCATGCCGTTGAAAAAGTTCTATTTAGGTGTTGATGTGATTGAACTGGGTTTGGAGTAATCAGGCCTGGTTGCGTCTAGTCCAGCTGAACCCCATTACGAATGCTGTTTCATAGATTTGGGGAATTAGTAACTACGGGGGCAAATACATTTCCACACAGGCCCAGTCGGTCTTGGGTAACTTTTTTGCTTCAATAAATAACATTATCATTTAAAAACTGTATTTTGTGTTTACTCAGGATGCCTTGGTTTTTCTAAGGATGTTTTATTTTAGATTTTGTTTTCATTTCTGAAACAATTTAGTATGAGATATACACAGAAACAGAAGAAATCGGGCAAATACTTTTTCACAGCACTGAAATTATGAATTGAGGATTATTTTTTCTTATGTACGGGTCATCTCTCTATCGGCGTGGGTCTTGTTTTTTTGTACCATATGTATAAGTCTTTTCAAGTACAAAATGTCCCACATTTACTGCTGCTGTTTAACTTCCTCATATTGTTCTTTTGTGTCTATTGCTGATATAATCTTAAAGCAACTCAAGCTCTCTCTCTCCCTCTCTTTCCCTCTCCTTCTCTTTCTCTCTCTCTTTCTCACACACACACATACACACACACTCTCTCTCTCTCTCTCTCTCTCTCTCTCTCTCTCTCTCTCTCTCTCTCTCTCTCTTTCTATCATGCCATCAACCAAAATGGACTGAGCAGCACAGCAATTAGTTATTTAGCATATTTAATCAAATGAATCAGAGAAGACATTCAGATCATTGAATATATTTGCATATTGCATTTTAGAAGTGCCTGGTTTATGCTGATGAGTTTGTATCACTGGATTCAATCCACTATTACCCAACAAACAAACAAAAAAAATCTAGGGGAAACCGAGGTCCCTGGAGGAAACCCCATAGGTATAGGGAGAACATTTAAACTCCGCAAACACAGGGCTGAGGTGAGAGATTAGCATACTAACCACTTAGCCACCAATATTATATATCTGTGAGTGGTAAAAGTATGTGAACCTTTGCTTTCAGTATCTGGTGTGACCCTCTGGTGCAGTAATAACTGAAACTAAACATTTCCGGTAATTGTTGATCAGTCCTGCACGTCTTGGAGGAATTTTAGCCCGTTCCTCAGTACAATAAAGCTTCAACTCTGGGATGTTGGTGGGTTTCCTCACATGAACTGCTTGCCTCAGGTCCTGCTACAACATTTCTATTTGATTTGTAGTGGAAAATCTCTCCAGCCTAAGTCAAAAAAACTTCCAGAGATGAGGGGTTATGGATGTCAAAAGAAATTTAACTTTATTCCATACAAATTAAGTGAGACCTCTGCAGACAGTCTGAATTCATGCAACATAACAGCATTTTCTCCACCATTAATTACTCCTGTCTATATGTTGCCTTAATGGTTTCTTTCTCCTTAGTTACACTGAGGCCCCAAAGCCATAGTTCCCTTAGGTCCAAAAGCTCCATACTATGGAAATATCTCTCATAGTTTTTAATTATGCTTATACTCTATAGATTAAGGTCAGGACACTGACTTGGCCATTCCAAAGCATTAACTTTATTCTTCTTTAACCATTCTTTAATAGATTACATGTGCTTAGGGTTGTTGTCTTGCTCCATGATCCACTTTCTCTTGAAATTCAGATCATGGACAGGTTTCCTGATATTTTCCTTTAGAATTGGCTTGTGTTATTCAGAATTCATTGTTCCATCAATGATGGCAAGTCGTCGTGGCCCAGATGCAGCAAAACAGGCCCAAACCATAATACTACCACCACCATGTTTCACAGATGGGATAAGGTTCTTATGCTGGAATGCAGTGTTTTCCTTTCTCTTTTAGCAAACTGCAGACAGGCAGCAGTGTTCTTTTTGGAGTGCAGTGGCTTTCTCCTTGTAACCCTGCCATGCACAGCATTGTTGTTCAGTGTTCTCCAGATGGTGGACTCAGGAACATTAACATTAGTCAGTGTGAGATAGGCCTTTAGTTGCTTAGAAGTTATCCTGGGTTCCTTTGTGGGATTATTATCTTGCTCTTGGAATGATGTTGGTTTACCACTCCTGGGGAGAGTAATTTCTTCCAATTGCACACAATTTGTCTGCCTGTGGATTGGTGGAGTCCAAATTCTTAGGGATGGTTTTGTGTGAAAATCTGATGACATTTGAGGTCATATTTATGCAGATATATAGAAAAATCTAATGTGTTCACAAATTTTCAAGAAGTACTGTGTATTTTATTTAGGGTTAACATGTATTACTAAGTCTCGTAATATAATAAAGGATAAAAGGATGCTTCAAGAATATATTATTTATTACGACAAAATGCTGTGGTGCATGGGATGTCATTCAATTGGAAACACATCCTCCTAACACACAGTTATAATTAACATTTCTTTTGTGATAACTTTGATCTATTCTATATGTATTCTAAATACTTTAAAAAAAATTAACTTTAACTTATTTTAGAGAATGGATTCATCATTGAGAGATTATATAGCTACAATAGATCAAAAGGTTTTGCACAAACTTGTGGAGTCCATGTCAGCTCGAGTGAGCTCTGTCATTTACGCAAAAAATATACTAAGAAATTCTGAAATTCATATAAATATTTCTAAGAATCTCATTTTCACTCAAGTTGATGCTGATAATGTAAACTGTAATTTAAATATTTGTGTTAATTTGAAAAAAAAAAAAAAAAACAAATAAAAATGCCAGATGCAATTTCACTAGTGGTCTCAAAGTTTTGGACCCCACTATACTATAAGTATTTTCCCCCTAACCCGTAGCTTGTTACACATTTTATGTTGCATGCACTATATGAGATTTTTCCCAAGTGAACCTTGTTGTACCTCAATACATTTAGTGCGAGTTTGAATTTGTAAATAATAATAATAATAATAATAATAATAATAATAATAATAAAGTATTTGGGGGTATGGGCTTTGGCCGCCTGGGGAGGGGAGTGAGCTGTATGACTGACTGCAGATCTGAAATAGTGTGTGTTCTCACGGTATGTGAAACGTGACGCAGTTATAGCTGCTCTGATCTGATTTACTCCACAGAAGAAGATAAAAACACAGAGGAGGAGAGAAACAGAAGGAGCCGAGCTCGTGCCCGTGCGCGCTGCGCTCTAAGAGAAGTGCGCGTTGGAGTGCACGTGGATGAATGTACTGTAGCGCGCGCAACAGGAGCATGCCATAAAAAATAACCAACTGCGCGTTTTTCCCTCTCAGAGCTGCCACTGTTCACACTCTGTTGGCTTAACCTGACACTCAAATGACCTCTTTCCTCCATGCATCAGCAATGAATATGTCAACCAACGAAAGCGACCCTTTTGGTCGGAACGAGGAGGTGGCCAAGCTTGAGATCACGGTGCTAAGCCTGACCTTCGTCGTAGCCGTCGCGGGCAACCTCAGCGTCCTGGCAGCAATGTGCAAGACGAAGAAGAAGCCGTCGCGCATGCACCTTTTTATGAAGCACCTGAGCCTGGCAGACCTGGTGGTGGCCTTTTTTCAAGTGTTGCCACAGCTCTGCTGGAAGATCACATTCCGCTTCTACGGGCCAGACTTCCTGTGCCGAATCGTGAAGCACCTCCAGGTGCTGGGTATGTTCGCGTCCACGTACATGATGGTGATGATGACGGTCGACCGCTACATCGCTATATGCCACCCGCTGAAGACCCTGCAGCAGCCCACACGTCGCTCCTACGTCATGATCGGCAGCACGTGGCTGGGCAGCCTTGCTCTCAGCAGCCCACAGTACTTTATCTTCTCGCTCAGCGAGATCCGCAATGGCTCCGACGTCTACGACTGCTGGGGCCACTTCATCGAGCCATGGGGCATCCGCGCCTACATCACCTGGATCACAGTTGGCATCTTCCTCGTGCCTGTCATCGTGCTGATCATATGTTACAGCTTCATATGCTACAGCATCTGGAGGAACATCAGGTGCAAGACAAGGAATAGGACGTGCAAAAACGGGCTGATAGGGAATAGCTCAGTGAGCAGTGTGACCACCATATCTAGAGCCAAACTTAGGACTGTCAAAATGACATTTGTCATCGTGCTGGCGTACATAGTGTGCTGGGCGCCGTTTTTCACCGTGCAGATGTGGTCGGTTTGGGATAAGAACTTCCACTGGGACGGTATGTAAATTTTTATGAAGGATTTAACTAGTAAATCTATCTGCAGTAAATCCAAATGCAGCACCACAACCTCACTAAATCTGTAACACTGTTGTTAATAAGCTCTTTAACAAATGCTGATTTCTTTCAGTGATTCCAGCTGTTTAAGCTTTCACAATAGTTTCTACACTGTCTACACTGAGTTCATTTCATTCTTTCATTTGATAAGCTACAGACAACACGGATTAAAAACAAAAGAAAGAAAAAAAAGACATCTTTACAAGTGGAAATACCTTGAATATAGTCAAATTTATCTAGTAGTTCTTATTAAAAGATCACAATAAACCAAATATAAGATTACTAAACCTATTTCAAGCCATTTGTACTCATTTCAAGCTTGAAATAGTCTCGTTCTCTTGGCAGTTCGTGCTAAATATTTATTTCTAGAAAGAAGCAAAATTATTTTCCAGTAGAGTAAGAAAACTACAAGCTTGAAATGAGTACTAATGTCTAGAAATAGGTCTAATGCTTCTTATATTAAGAAATACTACATAATTTTGACTATATTTAAGATATTTTCACTCGCTAAGATGACCTTTTTGCAGTGAAATCAAATGAAACAACATGACATAACAATTAACAAGAGTTAGTAATGTGTTTTATTTTTTTAAATAATGGAATTGCGAATGACTACACTTAATGATTGCCTTATTATTACAGGCATTTTTGGTTGAATTGCCCTTCATGTCTTGTGGTATAAAAATATGACTAAAGTTCTCCTATAATATGTTACACTACCAGATTCAGAGAACACAGCAGTGACTCTCTCAGCCTTGCTGGCGAGTTTGAACAGCTGCTGCAACCCCTGGATCTATATGATCTTCAGTGGTCACCTCCTTCAGGATTTCACACTCTGCTTCCCCTGTCATCGTAAAATACACGGCAATGACAAGAAAGAGGATTCAGACAGCAGCTTACAGAAGGCCACCGTACTCAGCAAGATCCCAAATCGGAGCCCCGTATGTGGTTTAAAAGACCTCGAACATTCCTCTAAATCTACTCAGCTGGAGACGTGATGCTTTTAGAGACTTATGCAGTAAATCTCAAGCATAGAGAAAGCACAAGAGTCGCAATCATCAAGCACAAGATATTTCTGTGCCCATCAAATGAGCTGGTTTAAAATGTCTTTTGGCTCAAGTGAGCCTGTACTGCCATTCTCATGCCAGTACAAACACCTGAAACACAGAAATGAAATGACCTGAAGTTGAAATACACATTTCTTGCTTTTAAATAACTATAAAAATGTGCAGCAGTGGAAAACTGTGATGTAGTACTCAGTGGTCCTGGTCTTCTGAGAACTTGTTGTTTTTTTAAACAAGATTACACACTGAGCTCCTGGGAATTTGGTTTCACAAATGATCATGTTTCAGTTGCTTATATTGAAAGCATGATTTGTATTGTTACATTTACCCGCTGCCCCTACATGCCCCCCATGATCTTTCCATGCAAAGAACACCACATTTCTATCTGCTACGATTAAATTTTGCTCACATTTACTCCAGTCCTCATATCCCATTTAGTCCTAATGCATTGTTTATTTTTAAGTTACCCAAATAATTACTCTAATGAACTTAACTCCTACAACCAAGTATCATATAGATGGTATTCTGAGATGCTAATTAATGCCATTTTATGACGAGATTATAATTGTGGTTGTATTAGCAATCTCTTCATATATATTTTAGCAGTTTAACTGTGACTTTAAAATTGTTGTTTGTACAGGTGTTAAAGCCCATTGTTTATGTACAGTTCGATTTCTAAATAGGAATGTTTTTTGGGTTTTTTTTGTAGTCTATATCAGATGTAACAGTGTAACATTTGTAGACATCAAGTAGAACAATATAAGCTTAATACTGCTGGTTGAAGTGTTGTTGACGCAAGGTCTGTTGCGTAAGTGTTATCTATTGCACCACTTCCCATGCATTTCCATTTGCAAAAACACAATAAATCAATCTTTCCTTTAACTGTCTTTATCTCAGAATTGTGAAATAGAGTCACATTGCACAAACAGACTGGGTGTGCTTGTTAAAGAATAATTACATGTGTGATTTCTGTTAGGCCTCACTCTCTTTGTCCCAAGTGTGTGCTAAAACAGGATGCTGTGTGTGATATGGTAAGAGGGAGGGGTTGGCAACATTAGCAAACACAAATGAAACTTTATTCTATGATCACTTACAGCAGAAATAGTGATTCATACGTTAGAAAGTAGTTTCATGATGAAGAGACCAAGAAATATGGAAATGACATTGGTGAGGCTCAGAAACAGGATTTTTGAGGAAAACATGGAATATCGGGGAATTTTATTGATGTCAAATTTAAAAAATTCAACCCTGTCAGGTAAATCTGACCCCACTTTATACATTCTAAGGGTTAATCTCAGATGGACACTCTTTTCTCAGAGATAAACACTTTGTCCCTCTGAGGGGTCCCTCAGAAATACACACTAAAATATCCAGAAAAAGTCTGTCCACAACTACCACTACTGTTTAGTTTACATAACCCAGAATAGCCTTCCTGTTTTTCTCACATATTATTCTCACATTCTTACTCTCTGCTAAATTAGCCATGTCCTTATCTTCAACTGGCAGAGATTACATTACTGTGAGCCCAGGATATAGAGAAGAGTTGAGGCAGCTGTGCAAGTGCAATAATTTCCTTCTCACACTACCGAATGCATGCTGTTTATACATCAAATCCATGGGAAGCCTGATTAATTACTTGACATCAAACAAATGCAATATGTCACTGTATTACCTCTGGCGAATGGTATTCTTCTCATAAACACTCACTGTCCACTATATTAGGGGCACCTGTACACCTGCACATTCATGCAGTTATCTAATCAGCCATTCATGTGGCAGCATTGCAATGCAAAAAATCATGTCAAGAGCTTAATTTAATGTTCATATAAAACATCAGAATGAAGAAAAAGTCTGATCTTGGTGACTTTGATCGTAGCATGGATGTTGTTACTAGATGGGCTGGTTTGAGTATTTCAGAAACTGCTGATCTCCTGGGATTTTCACACACACAACAGTCTCTAGACTTTAAACAGAATGGTGCGAAAAACAAAAAAGCATCCTGTGAGTCTGAAGGCTGAGAGAGATCAAAGGCGAATGACCAGACTGGTTTGAGCTGCCAGGAAGGATATAGTAACTCAAATAAGCACTCTTTACAACCGTGGTAAGCAGAAAAGCATCTCAGAATGCATAACACATCGGACCATGAGGTGGATGGTCTACAACAGCAGAAGACCACATCACGTTGCACTCCTGTCAGACGAGAACAGAAATCATGGGCACAGACTCACTCAAAACTTTTTCTAATCTTCAGATGCACTTTTTGAACATCCCAACTCCAGATTTATTCCCCACTTTTCTGTTATAATAAGCTCCATTCTTCTAGGAAGGCTTTCCAATTGATTTTGGAGTGTGGCTGTGGGGATTTTTGATCATTCAGTCACAAGAGCATTAATAAGGCCAGGCAATGATGTCTGGTGAGGAGGTCTGGAGTGCAGTCGGTGTTCCAGTTCATCCCAAAGGTGTTCAGTGGGGTTGAGGTCAGGGCTCTGTGCAGGACACTCATGTTATTCCACTCCAACCTTGGCAAACCATGTCTTCATGGAGCTCACTTTATTCACAAGAGCTTTTTTATGCTGAAACAGGTATGGGCCTCTTCATTCTAGTGAAGAGAAATTGAAATGCTACAGCATACAAAGACATGTGCTTCCAAAGTTGTGGCAAAAGTTTGGAGAAGGTCAATATATGAGTGACATGGTCAGGTCTACAAACATTTGGCTATATAATGTACTTAAAATATTTTTTATTCTTTAGTGCAGCAGGATTATTTCATTAAGATTGCTAATAACTATTGGATTGGCATATAATTCAGACCAACAAAACACCAGATGTATTGTGAGTTTTCACTCGGAGCAAAAGTAGAACCAGAAACTGGGGAATCTGATATCAGTCATGTGAGGTATCTGAAGAACAGATAAACCTGTTCTTCTGTGATTATAGTAAAGAGCTGCTAGAACCCAGATTAACTCCATGTGTATTCTCACTCTACCACAGCGAACACCATTTTCTTCTCAACGCCAGCTCACTTCAACAGTGTGATGGGAAAGGATTTACCAGCAATGGTTATGGTCCAAGTGTGAGGATTGTGAAAGTTAAAAGAGAAGCCAGTAAATGTTCAAGCACACTCATACAGTGTTTTGAAATTCCAAGTCTCCAGAGATTAGAGATACTGTAGCTTCTAGTGTACTGCATAGCAAGTAATAAATTATGCTTTACTGAAATAATGGGCTAAACAGTCTTCTTGGAATACAGTCTTATGCATAGCAAATTAATTTTAAACGTGTGTAATTTAAAACAAACAAACAAACAAACAAACAAACAAAAGCCCTACAATAATGGCATGTGTATCAATGCACTGAATAACACCAAACAAAGTAACAACAAAGCAAAGGACAATAAGATAGACATACTGTAAAGTACTGCATGGCAGAGAAAGAAAACAGAATATTTTAGCAATACCTTCAAGCAGATTATTGAAATTCCTAATAAATATCAGACAACTAGCTATTAGCATCTAAGCAAGTTCTTAGAGTCAGACCAATTGCAGTAGCTGTGGTTTGTTAGCTTCAGTTTATGAGTGGTTTATGGGTGACTACCGGGTATCAAATATATTTCAGTACATCTTTAGGTGGATAGAGTCAATGCACTGGTTCATGTGCATGATCTTAAGATGGTTTACAATTAAGAAGCAGGCCACAGGTGAGAAGAATATTTACATGAACTAATCACACACACACACACACACACACACACACACACACACACACACACTTACATTTATGGCATTTGGCAGACGCCCTTATCCAGAGCGACTTACATATATCTCAAATAATCAACCGACCTAGAGACATTTTTTATAATATGTTCTGTGTAATGAAAGTGAAGATATATTACTGGCCATACATTTTTGCTGTGTAAACAGCCCCTGTAGGCTGTCTATTCGGATTTCCACTGTGTACACACAGTAATAAATTTGTTTGCTAGGTGTGAAGGATGTCTGCTGACTGCACATGCTCAGATCTTTCTGACCAAACTCCAGGCACACACTGCCCCCTTTTGGACATGAGAAGTCTCAATAATTTGTTAAAAGGCATGGATTAAGTCAATCCACTGCTACACTCAGGGGGCAAAAAATGAAATGATATGAAATGAAATCTAGAACCTTTAGGGTCTTTGAACTAGTGGCGGGTTCCTCCATAGGGTCAGGCAGGGCAGAGCTCTATAATATACAGTCATGTGAAAAAATAAGTACACCCTATGGATCTTTTTATTTATTTATTTATTTTTATTATTTACTTTATTTATTTTACATATTTGGACAAGCAATCATTTGATCCCCTTTGAAGCAGTGCTTATTAATTAAGGTGATGAACTCCATCAAGTAACACATAAAAATGACATTTTGTAGTAATTTAGACAATTTGAATTAACAAAAAAACAGATCATCCATCCATCAATCTTCTATACCGCTTATCCTTTTCAGGGTCACAGGGAACCTGGAGCCTATCACAGGGAGCATCGGGCACAAGACGAGGTACACCCTGGACAGGGTAAAAACATATCAGTCACACTGAAAAAGTAAGGACACCCCTACATTTATCACACCTTCAAATCCGTAAAATTAGAATTAAGTGTTCAAGACTGGGTGCCAGTGATTAAAACCTGCTCCTCAGTTCAATACAGTAACACAAGCATTTGTGTAATAACTACAACATATCCATGCACATATAAAGTTTTGGCATTTCCATTAATACTATAGTTACCTCCACACCTATGTCCTATATTTTTTTGTTTGCTTGTTTGTTTGTTTGTTTTACATCATCCAACCTTCCTAATAGTTTTAGCTCAGATCCACTCACAATAAACCAGCAGTAAATACAATCAATCTAAAATTCTTGTAGCTTATAACAACAAAAGAGCAAATATTCTGAAATAGGGCAACAGAACTGTGCCAAACTGCAAAAAAATAACAAAAATAACCATACAGTAAATCCAAAGCACAGCTGGGGGCTTAGCACTCAGAATCAGAAGATGCATTTGGAATCTGTGGGAGTCCATAAATTTACCCATCAGCACAAGAGACTTTGTTTTCCAAAGCAATCTATGCCATTAGGACTGGGGCTGCTCATAATGAAAAGAGACAAGGAGCTTGAAAGTGGAGTGCTAAGGGAGGAAGAGTGTTATTACAGTGCATGGGAGCTGATCAATGTGTGTAAACTATGCATGAGCAGCCTTTTTTCCCAATATGCTCACTGGGTGCAAAATGTAAGCTAATGTAAGATCATATACCAAGTGATGCAAAAATGGACTTACAGCTCATCATCAAAGACCTTCAGAATTCAAAGAATCCTATTTCTTGTTTGTCAAAAAAAATAGAGAGAGTGAAAAACGCTGTTGACCAATGTTTTCTCAGTAATTCATGCAAAAATAACCTTTAACTTGTTTTTATTTTTCCATTAGTTCTTTGAAAGACCTGGCTTGACTGCTTCAAAAGGGAGGCTACATACTATCTATTTAAACAATTAAATGACTTTATAAAAACATTAATAAAAGAAATTTAGAACAGAAATCAATGTATTAATCGGTGATTATTTCACCACTTATCTTTAAGAGCAGACAAAGATCAGTTGAGCAAAGAGATGTCAGTGAGGATTACGTGGATGTGGATGATGCTGACAGTGATAACTCATTTCCCACTGTAAACCTATAAACTTGACTAATGGTGTTTTTCCTTAAATAGGTTCTATATAGATTAGGTTGTAAATAAAGAGGTAAGCAGGGAATCGTTCATTGGAACTGGAATACAAATTTTAAAGGTATTTTCTCCCTATTAGACGTTTGAGGATATTTAAACTTTAAAATGTTAGAACTTTTTATATGGTTGTGATCCATGCAAAAGCAAAACATATTGTTGTTCAGGAAAACCTGTAGTTTGTAGAACTAAGTGAAACAAACCATGTGAAGAGTTCTCTCAGGCTTCCACACACATACAGTATATATAACTGTAGTTCTACAAAAGTGGAGGACCAACAGCATGGTTTTCTTCTGGAACTAGTGGAGTTTTGCTTGCTATGTACTCATTTCCTAGGAGAGTACAAATAGCAAAGACAACACCTCGTGACTTTGAACTCACATGTGTAGCTTATAAAAGGCCCCTACTACATCATGTCCATTCACTGGACATTCTAGTCACCCTGAATGACACATACAGCCTGGCAATTCTCTTACCAACCATAAACACATATATAACTTATCATTCCTCCCTACTTCCTTATGTTATAGACTGCCAAAAGGGTTTCCTTCTGCAGTCAATATGGCCAATTCAGCCACCACTGCTGGAATTCTCCAGCCCTTCTGTTGAATAATGCTTTGACTGTTTGTCTTTGTCCTGACTTTAACTCATCTTTGAGTTCTGGTCTGCTGTACCAATGTGGCACTTGCTGTATCCTTCCATCCACTGATGCTGTCTTTGACAGTCACTTCTTTGGAAATAACCAAAAAAGTCACTATGGGTAAGGGCTCTCTCCAGATGATCTCTCAGTGTCTCCTGAGCCTGTGTGCCAAAGACATAACCAGGCACCAGCAGCAAGTGGACTAAGACTAATATTTTTTATTTTCAAGAGCTCACACTACACTTATGGAATAGTTTATTAGGAGCACCTGTACACCTACTCATTCATGCAATTTTATAATCAGCCAATCGTATGGCAGCAGTGCAATGCATAAAATCATGCAGATATGGGCCAGCAGCCTCGGGTAACATTCACATCAACAACCATCAGAATGGGGAAAAATGTGGTCTCAGTGATTTTGACTGTGGCATGCTCGTGTAAAGACCTGCGAGTCTACCTGCGCGAGTCCACCGAGCAAGGACACCGACAAGACACCACTCACGCTGCTAAGTGTACCCCCCCCTTTATTCCTCTTGCTGTTTACATGTTTAGACAGGTGCTAACACTAACATGTGTCATCAGTTTGTCCCTGGTATTTGCCACAGGCACAGACCGCGGCACACTCCCAGAAAAGTACGCAACTTAAACAACCTACGCTCTCTGAATATGGCCTCTGCAGATTCCCTCTCATTCTCTATCGGACTTTGGAACTGCCAATCTGCCGTCAACAAGGCAGATTTCATTGCTGCCTTTGCAACCCACTCCAGCCTCAGTGTGCTGGCTCTGACTGAGACCAGGATCCATGCTGAGAACACTACCACACCCACTGCCCTAGCCTCCAACTTCAACTTCTCCCATACCTCACGTCCCAACAGACGAGGGGGTGGTACAGGTTTGCTTCTCTCCAAAACATGGAAATTTACCTGTCTTTCTCCCTCTTGCTCCTACACTTCCTTTGAATTTCATGCTGTTACAGTCACCGACCCTGACAAAATGCACTTTCTTGTTGTTCACTGTCCTCCAGGTCAACTGGGGAAGTTCATCGATGAATTTGACACGCTACTATCATCCCAGATGATGGAACTCCTCTTGTGGTCCTTGGTGACTTCAACATTCATCTAGACAAGCCACATGCAGCTGACTTTCTTAAACTCCTTCCCACATTTGATCTCAAGCAGTTCACCACACCAGAAACCCACAAAACCTGCAAACAGCTCGACCTCATCCTCACACGTAATTGCACCACACACAATCTTCTCATTACTCCTCTCCACACCTCTGACCATTTCCTTATCCAGTTCTCTATTTCTCTCTCCTCACCCCCTTCACTGTCTCCACCGTCTATCTCTTTCCATCGCAATCTTCGCTCCCTTTCCCCCTCACATTTCTTGTCCGTTGTCACAACCTTACTTCCCTCTGAAAGCCACCTCTCCTCACTTGACTTAAACACCGCAACTGACATGCTATGTTCCACCCTAACATCTTCTCTTGACAGCATATGCCCCCTAACCTCCAGACCTGCTTGCACATCACCCTCTAGCCCTTGGCTCTCAGAAGCTCTGCGTAACAACTAAGAGCATCTGAAAGGAAATGGTGCAAATCTAACAATCCAACTGACCTAATCAATTACCAAACACTTTTCTCCTCTTTTTCCAATAGCATCTCCACTGCTAAAGCCACATACTACCAAGAGAAGATTGGCAGTTCTCCCAACACCCACACTCTCTTCAAAACCTTTTCTTCTCTTCTCTGTCCCCCTCCTCCCCCCTTCCCCTACCTCTCTCATTGCAGATGACTTTGCCACTTTCTTTTCAAACAAGGATACATCAATCAGGAACAAGTTCTCAACCCCAGACATGCATAGACTGGCTTCTCCTCCATGTAACTCCCAACTGTCTTCATTCTCTCCCCTCTCAGAGACTGATGTCTCAAAACTGCTCCTCTTTAGCCATCCACAACCTGTCCTCTTGACCCTATCCCTTCTCACCTTCATCAGTCCATCTCTCCCACACTATTACCTGCACTCACACACAAATTTATCACATCCCTCTCTACTGACACATACCCTACCTCATTTAAGCAGGCCCGGGTTACCCCACTGCTTAAAAAAACATGCTGTGGTTGACAACTACAGACCTGTTTCCCTCCTCCCTTTTCTTTCCAAAACTCTTGAAAGAGCCTTTTTTAATCAACTCTCCAATTTTCTCACACAGAACAACCTCCTGGACACCAAGCAGTCTGGCTTCAAGAGCAATCAGTCAACGGAGACTGCTCTGCTTTCCGTCACTGAAGCCTTACGACTAGCAAGAGCAACCTCTAGATCATCTGTCCTCATCCTACTCGACCGCTCTGCTGCTTTCGACACTGTGAACCATCAGATCTTCCTGTCAACTCTCTCCAGCCTGGGCATCACCGGAACGGTTCTGCGCTTGGTGGAATCCTGTCTCTCAGACAGATCCTTCAAGGTATCATGGAGGGGAAGTATTTCTGAAACTCAGCAACTCACTACTGGCATTCCACAGGGGTCACTTCTGGGTCCACTACTCTTTTCTATCTACACTACATCTCTAGGGTAGGTGATTGAGTCTCATGGCTTCTCATATCATTGCTATGCTGATGACACCCAGCTCTATTTGTCCTTCCAGCCTGACAATCTATCCGTCTCTGCACGTATCTCTGCTTGCCTGTCGGACATCTCGGTCTGGATGAGGGAACACCACCTTAAGCTCAACCTGGCAAAATCTGAGTGTGGCTCAAGGTCCCTTTCAAGAACATTCAAACTAACTGGTCCTCAGTGGTGGAATGAACCTCAATCTGGACCGCAGAATCTCTCACCATCTTCAAAAAACAACTAAAGACCCACCTCTTCCATGAACACCTAACCAACCCATTAAAAAAAATTTACTCTGGCACTTACACCTTTACTCTGCGCACTTTGCTTATTCTGGAACTCTTGTATAGTAGCACTACTTGTATTGTTCTCTGCTTGATATATCGCTTTGCTTGTATTTTTTAATTGTAAGTCGCTTTGGAAAAAAGCGTCTGCTAAATGAATAAATGTAATGTAAATGTAAATGATTGGATTGGTTTGAGGATCGGTTCAGATTTCCATAACTGCTGATCTCTAGAGTTTACTCAGAATGGTGAAATAAAGAAAAAACATCCAGTGAGAGGAAGCTCTGTGGACGAAGACACCTTGTTGATGAGAGAGGTCAACAGAGAATGGCCAGACTGGTTTGAGCTGACAGAAAGGCTACAGTAACACAGATAACCAGTCTGAACAATTGTGGTGAGCAGAAAAGCATCTCAGAATGCATAGCATAGCGGATGGGCTACAACAGCAGAAGACCACGTCGGGTTCCACTTTTGTCAGCCAAGAACGGAAAGCTGAGGCTGCAGTGGGCACAGACTCACCAAAACTGGACAGTTGAAGGCTGGAAAAACATAGCCTGGACTAATGAATCTTGATTACTGCTGAGACACACAGATGGTAGAGTCAGAATTTGGTTCAAACAGCATGAATCCATGGATTCAATCACTGGAAATAACCAAACAAGTCACCATGGGTAAGGGCTCTCACTGGTAGCCCACTGTCCCATATGCTTAGTTTGTGTTTCATCCAAAGAGAGATGATCTCTCAGTGTCACTTGAGCCTGTGTGCCAAAGACATAACTGGGCACCAACCACTGCTCACCTGTAAGATGAGAATGGGAAAGAGAATAAATGTGATGACTTATTGTAAGCTTCTATCAGGGAATGCTCTGTCCTGGGAATACATCAAGAAGTGTTATGATCCCTTGTGGCAAATTTGATATTTCATGGTTTATGCTAGTTCTTGAAAGAAACTGCCCTGGTGTCCAGAACATAAGGAAGTAGAACGGCAGGTTATGAATGTATCAATGCTGGCTGCATTTGGGTTGCTCAGGTTGACAAGAATGGCATTAGTACCTACTTACAATTGCTAGGCAAATTGTACAATAACTGCATTAGATTGTGAGCTCATGCTGGGCCCCAATACCTTAGGCCTTTGTTACTCATTATTCTAGATCTTTCTTGCCGCATCAAATGCAAGTAAGGTGTAGTTACTAAGTACTGGTGTACAAAGCCAACATTTACACTTATAACAACCACACACAGAAATCTGTTCCGTTAAAAAAAACAAAAACACATTCACAGCATCTCTATTTAGATCAGCCAAGTCTCTGGTTTCCTGCTCAGCTCACAATAACATAGTCACTAAATTGCCCCTAGGTGTGAATGTGTGTGCATGGTGCCCTGTCATTGTCCCATTGTTCCTGGGGTAGGTTTCATATCCACTATGACCCTGACCATGATAAAACAGTTACTTATGATGAATGAATTAATATTCTGGTGTGATACTGAAACGATCTTAAATACACAGAGATCACACAAAGATTATGTGCAAATGTTGGCCCTGTCTTATTTCTACAAATCCTATATGGTCAACCCTCAGGGTTAGATTTAGCTTATAGAAAACAGAAAATTTCTGGCGCCTCCAGAAAGTATTCACCCCCTAGTGATTATTTTTCATTTTACTGTATTGCAACATCAAACTGAAGTATATAACAATGGGATCTTTTTCTGCTCACTATCCATAGAAATTAAATTAAATAAAATATTTAGCTGCTCTAAGAATTATTTTTTGCATAATTGATAAGTATTCACCCCCTTGTTTTTAGAAATGCATATTAGGACTACTACTTGTTTTTCAAGAGCTCACAGTACATATGTTAAACATCTGTGCTACCTGTGTTGATATTAAATCCACCTGTGTCCAATTGTATTCTTGCACAATAAATATCTCTGTCTATGGGAGGCCTCGCAGCTAAAATGTCAGATCAGATCAGTCCTGCTGTCACAAAGACCATGAAACTACCCGTGAAACTTCAAGATGTGGTTGTTAAGAGGAAGAAAGATGGAGAAGGTTATTAAAATGTCAGCAAAGCTTTGAACCTTTGTTGGAATACTAACAATCCATTATAACAAAGTGGGAAAAATTTTGACACTTCCAAGAACAGGGCAAAAAGTGTCCAACAGTCCAGCTACAACACCGAAGGGATTACAGAGCTCACTGGCTGAAATAGGAGAATCTGTGAAGACCTCAACAATATCATTGGATCTTCACAGATTCAGCCTCTATGGGAGAGTGACCAGATCCGGCCTCTCCCGAGGAAGGCCATGTTAGAAAATATGAGAGTTTTGGGGGGCTGTTTTGGAATGGCAAATTGAGCATGACATGAAAATTCTTGTTCACCAACATTCTCCATCTAATTTGTTAGAAAATTTGCATTGAGGAATGGAAGAAAATACCAAAATCAAAATGTGCAGAGCTCATAGAGACACATCTGAGACAAGTCTTCTGGCCACAGGTATAGACTACCCATGTGCAGAAAGGCCAGCTATGGTAGAAGTTTTGTTCCTATGGCTATACGAATGTTAAACACATAGGTATGCTCTGGCATTCGTTGTATGATGCTGATGCCCCCCATGTGATTGTTTTGGGGGTTAATATGTACTGTATGGTGTTGTGTTTATGTTTTCTATGCACCCACGGTGGAAACAAATTTTATTTCCCCTTTGAGGACAAATACATTATCTATCTATCTATCTATCTATCTATCTATCTATCTATCTATCTATCTATCTATCTATCTAAGTCATTGCCTTGATTGCTGCAAAATCACAGTTCACACCAAAGAGGTAGATTGTAGATTTTTTCCCCCCCTAATACTTCTGAGTAAAATTACATTTTATTTCTGTAGAGAGGAGTAGCACAAAAAAAAAAAGAGAGAGAGAGAGAACTAAACATTAGGGAGTGGGGTGAATACTTTCTGGAGGCATTGTGGATGTCTGCTTTGGTTTTGCACATCCTGACTACATGACCCATACGTTTACAATCAAGTATACAGAAAGAAAAGGAGGAAACGATGAAAAGAAGAGGGACAACTGCTGAGAAGTCAGGACGCTCAGAGCACTTCGAGGACTTCGGGCAGGTTGGGCGCATGACGTCATTCAGTAGGAGTTCAGTTCCGCGTTGGTTCTGTGCTGCAGGAGCTGAATGAAGTTGACAGGCGGCCAGTGTTACGTCTTAAAGCCTTTACGGTGGCGTTAAACAGCGGCTCTGAAGACATTCCGGTAAATCTCATTTCTCACCATGCTTACACGGATGAGATCCGCCGTTTCCAACATGATCGGCGGCATCATGGCTTCTGGTGGTGCAAACGAGGAGAAGGAGAACGACGGCGGTACAAATCTACCGCTGAGATTCCAGTACTCTCGACCCGATTTCCTCGGCCTGTGTGCGGATGAGCTGCAGTGTTTCACTGATCACATCGCCAGACCGATCCTGGACCTCAGCGAAAGCACCCGACTGCCCTGGTCCACTGGCTATGCAGAGTAAGCAGAGGCGTTCAGTCTCCTTTCTTTCAGCACTCTAGGTTGTAATGTTTTCTCTGCAATGCACCTGACGCATCTCAGCAGATATTTATCTCCTTCTTCATGAGGATAAAATGTGCAGAGTGCAGGAGGGAGCTGTAGCAGCACGATCAGATCACACACTGCTGTATACTACTGTAAGGCATTCGCAGTGGGAATATACTCTATAAGATGGGGAGAAACATAGAGCATAATTATTAAGCCTGGAGCAAAAAAAAAAAAAAAAAAAAAATGCTGACTTGCTCTGATTTATTTTCAGGAAAATGTTCAGTATACACATAATAATAATAATAGGCTAATAAGAACAATAATAATCATAAACATAGTCATAATAATAATAATAATAATAATAATAATAATAATAATAATAATCGTAGTAATAATAATAATAATAATAATAATAATAATAATAATGCTTGGTTGTTGTTATCAATCTTCTTCTTCTTCTTCCTTTTATTATTATTATTATTATTATTATTATTTATTATTACAAGGTGCTCTAGCTTGTTTTGTTTTGATTCTATAACCAGCTGTAGGTTGTTACACAAAATCTGGCCAAGTGCGCATTGCTGCTCTGCGTCACGTCATCCAGGTTACACACACACACACACACACATTGCTGTTATTGTCTATCCTTTACTTTTACTTTATTGTACATTCTCGACCTTTTTCAATACTTTTTACTTATCGGAACATGTGGTGTATCAAAGTTCTGAAATCTGAACTGATGTTTACTGCACATGGCTACATGGTGTTAGTCTGCATCACTATGAGAGGCAATAGACAACTGCAGGCATTTTCAACTTGTAAGCAGCTGGTTTCTTGGCCACACTAAAAACCCCATTTGTGTAGAGAATAGTTCTACACTACAAATACCATGATGCTTTAATAGAGCCATTAGTGGATGGAATGATCAATATATTGACTGACTTGGTGCTAGTGAATCCTTAAAAGCTACAAATGCATAAGGCATAAGTAAGATGTGTTTTTTGGGGGGTGGTTGTTAGATCAATTTTTAAAAATTGCAGATACAATTTTGCAGTCCTTTGCAAAGCTATCCAAAGTTATTATGTTTCATCACCTTTATCGTATGATGAAACATTACTAACTATACTGATGGGAGTGCTGTCTTCAAGGATGACAATACCCACAACCTAAGGCCTTGAATGCTCACTGAATTGTTTAATGAGTTCTCACCTCAGTTGAAAACCTATTGGACATTTTGTACACTTTATATTGTTTTTTCAACAGCTTCCTCAGTCACATGCAATCAGGTCAGTCTGCTATGTTTATGTAACGTTCAACGTCATAGAAGAGGTTCTAACTTTTATTAACGAAAATCCTCCTTCACCCTGATTTTTTATAGTACAAGTGCATCTCAAAAAATTTTAATATCTTGGAAAAGTTCATTTTTTCCCGTAATTTAATAAAAAAAAAAGTGGAACTTTCATAACTTCTAGCTTCATTACACATAACGTGAAATATTTCAAGCCTTTTTTTTTTATTTTAATCTTGATGATTATGGCTTACAGCTCATGGAAATCAAAAATACAATATCTCAAAATATTCTAATAAAGAATTTATAATACTGAAATGTTGATCTGAGAAGAGCTCTAATCAGCTAATTAACTCAAAACACCTGCAAAGGTTTCCTGAGGCTTTAATCTCTCAGTCTGGTTAAGTACACACAACCACAATCAATTTTCAGATGAAAGTAAATTGTGCATTTCATTTGGAAATCAAGGTCCCAGAGTCTGGAGGAAGAGTGGAGCGGAACAGAATCCAAGTTGCTTGAAGCCCAGTGTGAAGTTTCCACAGTCGGTGATGATTTGAGGTGCCATGTCATCTGCTGGTGTTGGTCCACTGTGTTTTCTCAAGTCGAGAGTCGATGCAGCATCTACCAGGAGATTTTAGAGCACTTCATGCTTCCATCTGCTGATGAGCTTTATGGAAATGCTGATTTCCTTTTCCAGCAGGGCTTGGTACCTGCCCACAGTGCTAAAACTATTAGTAACTGGTTTACTGACCGTGGTATTACTGTGCTCGATTGGCCAGCCGACTCGCCTGACCTGAACCCCATAGAGGATCTATGAGAGACACCAGACCCAATAATACAGACGAGCTGAAGGCCGCAATCTGGGCTTCCATAACAAACACCTCAGCAGTGCCACAGGCTGATTGCCTCCATGCCACATCACAATGATGCAGTAATTCATGCAAAATACGACCAAGTATCGAGTGCATAAATTAACATACTTTTCAGAAGGTCGACATTTCTGTATTATAAATTCTTTATTCTAATATTTTGAGATACTGGATTTTTGATTTCCATGAGTGTTACGTCACGGCGAACACGCGGCCGCAATAAGTTATAAAAGGCCTCGTTAACCTCCGCGCCTCGCGAAGTAAATGCTCGGTTGTTTGACCAAGCCTTTAGTCACCGTCCGGATTTTCCTGTGTTTTTTTTTTTTTTTTTTTGGACTTATCTGCCTGTTATTCGATTACGATTCACTGCCTTGTTTGGATTGTTCGCCTGATCTCCATCCGTTTCCCGTGTTTACTCTTCCGTCGTTTCTACGCACGCTACCCTGTCCGTCCGCGCTGGTCTCCAACAGGTATCGTGACAGATTACTTCACCAACTATGGAGGCAGTTGACACACCAGAGTGGCTACGCTTGATTTTAGAATAAAATCGCGCGATAGTGGTGCAGCAGGACCAGATATCGCAATTACAAGAGCAAGTTTCGGGTCTGAATGTTGCCGCTTTTTCGACCACGACGCTGTCCGCTACAGCTATGCATCCACTTCAGACCGCCCCAGCGTTTGTCCAGCCCGCACCAGCGGCGCACATTCCGGCCGTGCCGGCTGCGCATCACCCACCGCTGCCTACACCAGAGAGATGCGCTGGGGAGCCGGAGCGATGTAAGGGCTTCCTACTACAGTGCTCCCTGTTCTTTGAGAGTCACCCGGACATGCCGGACGCCCGCAAATTAACTCATTTCATGGAGTTGCTCACCGGACGCGCTCTGGCATGGGCTACGGTGGAGTGGGAGCGAGGAGGCTGTGTCAGACCCTCGCTAACTGAACTCTCCCGTTTCCAGTGAGCCTTTGATTATTCCCCCGATGGGTGGTAGACCGGCCAGGAGCTCCTGCCTATCAAACAGGGCTCACGTGATGTGGTGGATTACGCCCTAGAGTTTCGGACCATCGCTGCACGGAGCGGTTGGAACGAACCAGCACTCTAGACCGTTTTCCAGCAGGGGCTAAACCCTGAATTAGTGCGAGAATTAGCCTGTCGGGGCAAGCAGATGACCTTCGATGAGCTCATAGAGCTAACAATACGGCTGGACCGTCTCCGCCGTAGCAATCTCTACACACTGAGCAATCCACTGCCTCTAGAGCCGGTTCCGCCAGCCGAACCCATGCAGCTGGGGCATCCCCGGACTCGCGATGAGGAGAGGGAGAGACGCCGGCACGAATCACGGTGCTTCTGTTGTGGTGAGGACACCCACGTCATTCGTCAGTGCCCCCACAAGAGGCCTCGAGCGACCGAAGGGAGTAAGGACAGCCAACCTCAGCGTCACCGGGTGATTCTAAACCAGTCATATTCTGTTCAGATATTTGTGTTACCCATTATGCTAGAACATTCAGGCTGGTCTTTTGTTCTTTCAGCACTAGTTGACACCGGCGCGGCCGAAAACTTCATAGACGAGAGGATTGCGCAGAAGATCAGCCTCCCCGTACGTCCCCTGCTCCGACCTTGCGAACTGCAATCCATAGCGGGGTCCCCCATCTGTGGAGGAGTGATATCCCACAGCACGTTGCCCGTCAACATCCAAATCAGCACCCTCCACCATGAAACCATCGTTTTATACCTCACCGTCTCCACCAGACATCCCGTCATTCTCGGCCTACCCTGGCTAGCGCTGCACAATCCCCAAATCTCTTGGATGGACCGACAACTTACCCACTTTTCCCCGTATTGCTTGCACAATTGTCTGAGGGGTCCTACGGTCCCTGTGGCCACGACGACGGTGGAGAGTCCCCTGTCCCATGTCATGGTTAAGGTCCCTCCTGAATATAGCGACCTCCAAGAGGTGTTCAGTAAAGAGAGAGCCAGTAACTTACCACCTCACCGACCCTACGACTGTGCCATCGACATCCTACCCGGGGCCAGTCCACCTCGGGGCCATGTGTACTCTCTCAAGCTGAGCAGCGGGCCATGGAGGAATATATCCAGGAAGCTCTCCAGCAGGGGTACATTCGACCCTCCACGCCTCCCGCACCGCCAAACAAAAGGCGGAAAGGCGCCGGAGGGATCACGCCAATTATCAACCAGGGGATAGTGTGGTGTTCCACCAGAGATTTAAAGTCACCCCTCCTGGGCAAGAAGCTCCAGCCTAAGTATATCGGCCCCTTCCGAGTCCTGAAGCAAATTAATGAGGTGACATACCGCCTAGACATACTGAAGCACAGTCGCATCGCCCCGTCGTTCCATATCTCGCTCCTCAAACCGGTGATAATGGGCCCCTTGGCCACGTCGGTGCCGGAGGACCACCCACTGGAACCACTAGAGATTGAAGGCCACCCAGCCTACCGTGTCCGCGATATCCTGAACTCCAGACGGAGGAGAGGCAAACTTGAATATCTGGTAGACTGGGAGGGGTATGGCCCAGAGGAACAATGCTGGATCCCAGCCCAGGAAATCCTGGACACGAATCTGTGCAGAGACTTCCATGCGGCTCATCCAGAGAGGCCGGGACCCCCGGAGGAGAAGGAGGCCTCGGAGGGATTCGGCTCCAGGATTGAGTCCTTTGGGGGGGCTCGGTTACACCACGGCGAACACGCGGCCGCGATTCTCATCTTGCAGCGCTGCCTGCAAACATGGCGGACAAGGACTACACTTCCTGGCCATGCCCGCGCTCAATTTCGCCGGAATATTGAGTACCAACACCTGTGCGGCATCATAAGTTATAAAAGGCCTCGTTAACCTCCGCGCCTCGTGAGGTAAACGCTCAGTTCTAGTAACTTAGTTGTTTGACCAAGCCTTTAGTCACCGTCTGGATTTTCCTGTTTTTTTTTTACTTATCTGCCTCTTATTCAATTACGATGCCCTGCCTTGTTTGGATTGTTCGCCTGAATCTGTTTCCTGTGTTTACTCTTCCGTCGTTTCTACGCCCGCTACCCTGTCCATCCGGGCTGGTCTCCAACAGGTATTGTGACAATGAGCTGTAAGCCATGATCCTCAAGATTAAAACAAAAAAAGGCTTTGAAAGATTTCTCTTTGTGTAATGAACATAGAATATATGAAAGTTCCACTTTTTTAATTAAATTACAGAAAAAAAATTTTTTTCCAAGGTATTCTAATTTTTTGAGACGCACCTGTATTTGTGTAAGGCAATATGTTAATGTCTTCTGTCTGGTCCTAAGCTCTGGTCTGGAGCCCAGAAAGCTTTACATCTTTAGTCAGTTATGTAATCTGATCTGCCCTGCCAGTAATAATGAAATCAAGATCGTAAAGCTTGTGAAGTGAAGAGAGCATAGTCAGCAGCATTTTCTCCTTTAGGGCCCTGTTTTTAAAAAAATCTAATTTAGGAGATGGGGTGTTTTATATATTACTTCAAAGTAACTGGGTCACTGATCAATGTACAGTTACTGGGAAGAATGGCTCTATTTCAGTTCCTGAGTAAGTCAGATATAGAAAAACAGAAGTCGTTGTGTGAATGTGAAGAAACAGCAATAATCTTACCAAATCTGTTTTCCATTTTCAATTCAGTTCCATTTTATTTGTATAGTGCTTTTACCTATGGACATTGCAGCTTTACAACATATAAATTTAAGTCAAGCCAAGCCAGAGACGATGGTGGCAAGGAAAAACTCCCTGAGATGACGTAAGGAACCAGATTCAAACAGGAACCCATCGTCATCTACATGACAGAATAGTGCGATTATAAATAATCCCTTTCTATAACTGTGTGCTATATGGTCAAAAAGTGCAATTGAGTAACCAAGAAATTCATAATTGTTTTCAAATTAAGTCTATTTAGTTGAAGTTTTCAACTGTTCACTGATCAGCTGTTCACTGTTCACAGTCCTAAAGCTATACTAGCAATTCTAGCTGTTCATATAAATTGTCCAAAGCCGTCATGGTTTTTAAGTAGCACCATTGTCAGTAATTTCATTGATCTTTAGGCTGTCCATGTGGGGCCATGATCAGCAACAGAGAGAGATTTCCTGGCATCAGGATGGATCAGACAGGTCTGGAGAGCATGAGGGGTCAGGATGACCGATATCTCAGTAGTAGCACAGAGAGAGATTTCCTGGCATCATGATGGATCAGACAGGTCTGGAGAGAGAGAGAGAGAGAGAGAGAGAGAGAGAGAGAGAGAGAGAGAGAGAGAGAGAGATTTGTAAGAGAAAGCTCTGCTTCCTGCTGTAACCTTCACCATTGGTGCATCATAAAAGTTCCCTCAGGTAGTTTGGCACGAGACCATTCAGTGCTTTATAGGTCAATAGCAGTATTTTATAGTCATTGCAAAAACGTTATCCTTTTTAAACAAATCAGATTTGTTTTTTTTATTTTTTATTTTATTTTGCTATAATATAATATATATTGGTTAATCACAATCGAAGATAAACTGTTAAAGCACTTCCTCTACATAACCTAAAACAGGGCTTTGATTAGACTTCATTAAATACATATGTATGTCTATAACAGTATATTGGAGTTTAAATTAAATAATGAATATGAGCTCAAAGTACAGACTTTCAGCTTTTGTGTTTACATCCAAAATGGCTGAACAGTGTAATAATTTATAGCACTCCCTATTTTCAGGGACCAAAAGTATGTATGTACACACACACACACACACACACACACACACACACACACACACACACACACACACACACACACAGTTAGATTTCTGCATAAATATGACCGAAAACAACATCAGATTTTCACACAAGTCCTAAAATTAGATAAAGAGAACCCAATTAAACAAATGAGACAAATATTATACTTGGTCACTTATTTATTATGGAAAATGATATGACATATTACACCAATATTACATATCTGTGAGTGGAAAAAGTATGTGAACCTATTCTTTCATAATCTGGTGTGACCCCTTGTGCAGTAATAACTGCAACTAAACGTTTCCAGTAACTGTTGATCAGTCCTGTAGATTGGCTTGGAGGAATTTTTGCCTGTACAGAACAACTTCAACTCTGGGATGTTGGTGGGTTTCCTCACATGAACTGGTTGCTTCAGGTCCTTCCACAGCATTTCTATTGGATTAAGGTCAGGACTTTGACTTGGCCGTTCCAAAACATTATCTTTCTTCTTCTTTAACCGTTCTTTGGTAAAAATGACTTGTGTGCTTAGGGCTGTTGTCTTGCTTCATGACAAACTTTCTCTTGAGATTTAGTTCATGAACAGATGCCCTGACATTTTCCTTTAGTTGTTGCTGGTATAATTCAGAATTCATTGTTCCAGCAATGATGGCAAGTCGTCCTGACCCAGATGAAACAAAACAGGCCCAAACCATGATACTACCACCACCATGTTTCATAGATGGGATAATGTTCACATAATGGAATGCAGTGTTTTCTTTTCTCTGAACATAACGTTTCACATTTAAAACAAAAATTCTATTTTGGTCTCATCCATCCACAAAATATTTTTCCAATAGCCTTCTGGCTTGTCCAGGTGATCTTTGAAGAAGGGCAGTGATGTTCTTTTTGGAAAGCAGTGGTGTTCTCCTTGCAACCCTACCATGCACACCACTGTTGTTCAGTGTTCTCCTGATGGTGGACTCATGCACATTAACATTAGCCAATGTGTGAGCAGCCTTTAGTTGCTTACAAGTTACTCTGGGTCCTCTGTGACCTCGTGGACTATTACACATCTTGCTCTTGGAGTGACTTTTGTTGTTCTCCACTCCAGGGGAGGGTAACGATGGTCTTGAAGTTCCTCCATTTGTACTATCAGACTGTGGATTGGTGGAGTCCAAACTCTTTAGAGATGGTTTTGTAACATTTTCCAGTCTGATGAGCATCAACAACTCTTTTTCTGAGGTCCTCAGAAATCTCCTTTGTTCGTGCCATGATGCACTTCCACAAACATGTGTTGTGAAGATCAGACTTTGATAGATCCCTGTTCTTTAAATTAAATAGGGTACTCACTCACACCTGATTGTCATCTCATTGATTGAAAATACCTGCCTCTAATTTCACCTTCAAATTAACTGCTAATCCAACCCACCAACATCCCAGAGTTGAAGCTGTTGTGTACTGAGGAACGGGCTAAAATTCCTCCAAGCCGATGTGCAGGACTGATCAACAGTTACCGGAAACGTTTAGTTGCAGTTATTGCTGCACAAGGGGGTCACACCAGATACTGTAAACAAAGGTTCATATACTTTTGCCTCTCACAGATATGTAATATTGGATCATTTTCCTCAATAAATAAATGACCAAGTATAATATTTTTGTCCCATTTGTTTAATTGGGTTCTCTTTATCTACTTTTAGGACTGATGATGTTTTAGGTCATATTTATTGAGAGATATAGGGAATTCTAAAGGGTTCACAAACTTTCAAGCACCACTGTGTGTGTTTGTGTATATATTCAACTCAATTTTATTTGTATAGCACTTTTTACAATAGACATGGTCTCAAAGCAGCTTTACGGAAATATATAAAAACGGTATACAGATATTAAAATGCGAATTTATCCCAATTGAGCAAGGGAACCCATCCTCATCCGGGTAACAGATCGTGTGAAAAAGTTCATTATGGTTTTATATAAAGTCTGTTTGGCCTTAGAAGCAGCCATAGTCCCAGCAATCTGGAATTGGAGTAGATGAGAACTCCATCCAGAGGTAGGACATCCGAAACGAATCAGGCAGGTCCAGAGAGCAGAAAAGAGACGTGTGTGTATGTGTGTATGTGTGTCTGTGTGTGTGTCTGTGTGTGTGTATATATATATATATATATATATATATATATATATATATATATATATATATATATATATATATATATATATATATATATTTGTTGCAAGAGTCCATTTTAATTAAGGACTTTTTCAATCATTACTAAATAAACAATTATTCTATTAATTTGTAGGTGTGGTCAGAGATAGGCTCTTGAGGTTTAGTTAATTGTGTTAACACAGTCTGCTGCCACCATCAGGTGAAAGGAAAACTTGAAACGTGTTGGCCGGAGGGCCACCTAACATATATTCACTGTTACACAGAAAGTGCGGGCCAGTTAATCTGTCTGCGAGCTGCATTTGGCCCTGGGGCCAGACTATGGACACTCCTGATTTAAAATGACCAGGTTCCACAAATTTTTCTCATTCTTATTTTAATCTATAAGAATAGAGGTACAACTATGAGGGTTTGATTTTATCACAGCAACTAGCATTAATGAAACATAATTTTTAAAACCTCTTCTTTATGATAGTGACAGAAACAATAAATTATTTACATAATTATGTTGCGGGTATTGATCATGTTATTAAAACTTTATTTGCAAATCTAGACCACTCTGATTATGATAAACCTGCTGTTGTGTATCTACTGTGTTACTGTTATTGTTGTATCTGTTGTAGGGTGATTAATGCTGGGAAGAGTGCTCTGAATGAAGACCAGGCCTGCTGTGAGGTGGTGGAGCTGAGGAAAAGACCTGCTGATCCTGCCTCTCCGAGCTACACTCCCACCAACAGGAGGCGATCTTCACTACCGACCAGAGAAGCTCTGGAGTCTAAAGAGGACTCTCTCAATCAGGAGAGCTCTGTGAGTGCCTTATCTAGCTCAGCTCCACTGGTATTACACCTTGTCTCTTCCAGCATGCAATAAGTTTAGTATTTCTTTTTTAATCCGATCATAAGTAAAAGCAAGAAGTGAAGACTCACATAATGCTTTAATTAATAAAATAAGATGAAATAGCACACAGATGAGGGGTATTTTACTTTGAATCATTTTAATGAATAATTTCAAAAGTTGTTTTATATTGAATAATCAATAAAATTATTATTACTATAAAATATTCTTATAAAATATCCCAAATGTATGGCTGTTACAGTGGTAAACCAGCATTATAACAAAACTAAATAACGTCTGTAAATTTCTTTATATATTTTCTGGCATTGTCTAAATTCAGTATAGAGGTGTGTGTACAGTTGTGCTTGTAAATTTATATACCCCTTGCAGAATCTGCAAAATGTTAATGTTTTTTTTTTTTTTTTTTTTTTTTAAAGAGGGATCATTTAAAATTGCATTTTGTTTTTTTATTTAGTGCTGCCCTGAATAAACTATTTCACATAACAGATGTTTACATATAGTCCACAAAACACAATAATAACTGAATTTACACAAAAGAACCCGTTCAAAAGTTTACATACACTTGATTCTTAATACTGTGTGGTGTTACCTGGATGATCAACGACTGTGTTTTTGTGGTAGTTGTGATGAGGTGAATTAGAGTAATATGGGACATTGTCTTATCTTTGAATCACAGTGTCATATTCCACTATCTATTTAAAAAAAAAAAATTAACCCACAAAAGGACTTTTCTGAAATCCCTAAAATGTTTTCCAACCACATATGAACTAACAATGTAGATAGTCTGCTCTGAGGTGACATGTCTCAGCTTATACAGTGCCCTTCACTAATCTTTGCACCGTTGGTAAATATGAGCAAAGAAGTCTGTGAAAAATTGCTTTTATTGTTTAACCTTTTGATCTTTTGTTTAAAAAATTCACAAAATATTCTGCTGTCATGGATATCAAACGATTGCAAACACAACAAGGGTTTATCCAAATAAAAAAGAAAAAAAACTGTTAAATATAGGTGTGCAACAATTATTGGCACCCTTTTAGTCAATACTTTGTGCTACTTTTTGCCAAGATAACAGCTCTGAGTCTTCAATTCAATTCAATTCAATTTTATTTGTATAGCGCTTTTTACAATAGACATTGTCTCAAAGCAGCTTTACAGAAATATCAACATGGTATACAGATATTAAAGGTGCAAATTTATCCCAACTGAGCAAGCCACTGAGTGGCGACGGTGGCGAGGAAAAACTCCCTAAGATGTTTTAAGAGGAAGAAACCTTGAGAGGAACCCGACTCAGAAGGGAACCCATCCTCATCTGGGTAACAACAGATAGTGTGAAAAAGTTCATTATGGATTTATATGAAGTCTGTATGGCGTTAGGAGCAGCCGTAGTCCCAGCAGTCTGGAATTAAAGAAGATTTGAGCTCCATCCAGAGGCAGAAAGGATCTGGATCTCTAGTATCTCCATAAATTCGTGTGGGGCTCGGCGAAAGGAGAGAGGGAGAAAAAAGATAATTATGACTGCGAAGTAGTAGAACAGAATCTAGTCAGGGTAGGCTTGAGTAAACAAATATGTTTTAAGCTTAGACTTAAACACTGAGACTGTGTCTGAGTCCCGAACACTAATAGGAAGACTGTTCCATAACTGTGAAAGAGAAAGCTCTTCCCCCTGCTGTAGCCTTCACTATTCGAGGTACCATCAGATAACCTGCATCTTTTGATCTAAGTAGGCGTGGCGGATCATATAAAACCAAAAGGTCGCTTAGATATTGTGGTGTAGTCTTCTCCTATAATGCCTGATGAGGTTGGAGAATACATGGTAAGGGATCTGAGACCATTCCTCCATACAGAATCTCTCCAGATCTTTTACATTTCGAGGTTCACGCGGGTGGACTCTCCTCTTCAGTTCACACTGCAGTTTTTCTATGGGGTTCACGTCAGGGGACTGGGATGGCCATGGATCATTGTCCTGCTGGAAGATCCAACCACAGCTATTTGAAGCTTTCAGGCAGAGGCAGTCAGATTTTCATTTATTATCTGCTGATATTTGATAGTCCATGATGCCATGTATCCTAACAAAATGTCCAGGTCCTCTGGTAGAAAAACAGACCCAAAACATTAAAGATCCACCTCCATATTTAACCATGGCCATGAGGTACTTTTCCATATGGCTACCTCTCTGTGTGCGCCAAAACCCACCACTCAAACCATCCTCTTCAAAGTGTGTTGAGACAATATAAACACACATCCAATTCCAGGCTGATTGACATCTCTAAATTGTCCGTAGTGTGAGAGTGTGTATGCAATTATGCCCTGTGATGGGTTGATACAATATAATACAGAATAACCAAAATTACCCCATATTTTGTCATGGAAGTTGCCAATAACACGTATACACACTTTGCACTATTTGATATGTGGTCAGTATAGATATATAAGGAATTAATACATCATTGTATATATCGTGTGTGTGTGTGTGTGTGTTATGTACTTGCATTAAGCATGAAGAGGAAGATCTGTATTTCCACTACTGGGGACTCTTTGATGGCCATGCTGGTTCGGGTGCTGCCGTCTTTGCGTCCAAGCTCCTTCACCTTCACATTGAGGAGCAGTTGCAAAGTGTGCTGGAAATCCTGCAGAAGCCTTCACTACAGCCCCCTACATGTCTCGGTGAGGAGACCAGCTTGCACGTTCGCCCGAGTGGAGGCTCATCACAGCGAGCGCTTTCCAGAGCCGCATCACTGAGGGGTGCTGCGGGAGCACCGGGTTCACCCAACACGCCAACTCCACGCTTCTTCATGGAGAAGAAAGTGAAGCAGGAGAGCCTGGTGATTGGTGCAATTGAGAATGCTTTCAAAGAGATGGTGAGTTTTAAAGACAAGGATAGACTTAAAGTAGTGATTAATTAGTTTTTCTTTTTTTACTTTATTTCTTAGAGCTGTTTAAATCTTGGCTAAGAACATTTCAATGAATTAATATAGAAAACTTTTTTTCCATTAAAGTAGTAAACATAGCTGTCGGTTACTTGTGTACAGCCACTAGATGGCAGACATAGTTTGAATTGTTTGCAGATGTTTAGACTCTTGTACACACTGGCTCATTGTGAAGAGTTCTGCTAAACCTTATTAACTAACATTTTTTACTATTATGGAATTGTGCACCTGCAGGACAAACATATTGCCAGAGAGAGGAGTGTGTATGATATCTCTGGAGGGTGTACAGCTTTAGCAGTAATTTGCTTGTTGGGGAAGCTTTATGTGGCCAATGCAGGAGACAGCAGGTAAAGCTCTTTATATTTTACATCATGTAATAGCAAGCTTATAATTGTTGCTAAGCATCATTGGTTGCTCTTGAACATTCAAAATGTCTGTTGTCCTCCTCTTTCCCTAAATTTATGGGACACTGAGAAGGATGGTATTGCCCATTTTGCTGATCTGAGACTAATATAGCCTTGCTTCATATAATGTCAAAGGTTTATTTATTTATTTAGAATTGTATCTGGTATTCCTCCTACTGTAAGTTAATGACAATGACAAAGCCTGAAGTCAAATTCTGGTAAATTATGTTGTAACAACTGCTGAATTGTTCAGCCACGATATCACACACTATAGCAATGGGTGGATTCAGAAACACAGGATCTTGTACACATTCTTATCCTGTGCCTGGTACACCTTGCACCGCATGACCTTGATTTATCTTAGTTTACCATAAGCTAGAGTAAGTAGTTGTGCAGGGTAGAAGGTCACTCACAGAAAAGAGAGTGCAGAAAAATAAAAAAAATACAGACAAACAAAGGTAATACGTTCCCAATGGTGTGAGCTGAGCTGGTCCCGATCTTACAGTACTCAAACACATACTGTATACTTAGAGTATGAAAGGAATATCCAGATGTAAAACATTCACTCACACCAAGCCAGTTTTGGTGAGTTCAGTGAGCTTTCAGATTAGGCTTTTATATTCTTGCCCAGGCACAGTTGTGTTTTCTGTTTCTCTGCCAGGGCCATAATTCTGCGTAGTGGGGAAATCATCCCAATGTCAAGTGCCTTCACTCCAGAGTCAGAGAGACAAAGACTTCAGTGTTTGGTAAGAATGAAAGAACAGAGTCAACTCATCAAAAGTCCCATGCAGAAAAATGAACATGTTAAGCTACAGTATATAATATAAGGCCATTTTTGAGGAATTTAATGTTAGCATTCCTTTTTGTTATTGGACCGTACTACTGGCAATAGTGAGAATTTTTTAAGGCTGTTTATAGTATTGTATGTGCCATTTCCTGGAAATTTGAATGACAAAGCCTTAGGAAAACAAAGATTAAACCTTAGAATTGTAACCTTTGTTTGATTTTTACCTGTATTTAAACAGCATTTCAGCCATATGATGCAATATTCTGTAGTACAGCTTTAGTATTGTGAAAGTACTGGCCTTTTCAGTGCCACCAACACTCAAACTCCATTATGCATCATACAAAACAATCATTACCATTTTTAATTGTAATAACATCATTGAAAATCCCCACCGCAACTAGTCTAACCTACTGTTTACATGTTGCCCTGTTGTCTCTAATCACATCTATCAAGACTTGAGATTACATGTTAATCTCATGTTAATCTAAGCATTAATAAGGATTAATTATTGGTTTGTGATTTTGCTTATAACAAAAGTAAAGGGTGAAAGACAAAGCCTTGTCAAGCTATAGGAAAAGACATTAATATGGCACAGAAAAAAATGATCCCTGCAACCTCAGCATTGGTGTGCTACTATTAGATGAACACTCAAAAACTAGAAGGGCATCAAACAATATTTAATATGATTTGGGTCAATTAAAAAAAAAAATGCATTATTAGACATTGAACTAAATTAAAATGGTTTAAAAATAAACCAAGGTATTCACATGATCCAGTGCTCTTGATCCCAACCTAATAAACCTTGTCCAGTGTTTGATTTTGCACACAGCTAGGTCTGCAGACATATTCTGATGCCTTAGTTGGTCATGTACTGAAGGAATTTCATTTAACAAACTGTGCAGTAAGGCAGAAGCAATTTTCCAGCACTCACATTCCAGAAGTCATTCAAATCAATGAGAATCTTTGTTCGTTAGAAAACAGATCCCAGAACTAGTTGTGCATAGATTCATCCAAATTTATCTGAGTGTAGAACAAAAAATATAAGTTGAACCCATGACCATTATAAGTTTATGATATTTTTTTCTACTCAGGCTTATATGCAGCCTCACTTGCTGGGAAATGAGTTCACACACTTGGAGTTTCCTAGAACAGTTTGCAAGAAGGAGGTGGGAAAGAGAATGCTGTACAGAGACTACAGCATGAAAGGCTGGTAAGTGGAAAACTTAATACAGATAATTGTATCAAGTTGGCTGTTTTCAGTGTGTTCATTGGCCAGTATTTGTCACAATATTAAAGGCATTTACTATCTACCACATCTCTAGACTGTAGTTGTGTTTAAAGTTATTATTTAAGGCAAGAGAATACAGAAATGAAAGATTTTGTTCACATCAATAATTTTTCCCCCCGATATTTGGCAATGACATGTGTAACATGGCTAGTCATAAAAATATCTAAACTCAGCAGTTATGTTTTTCACTGATTTTATCCACACACAAGTACTACATCTGAAACTTAGCATCTTTAGCTCCACCCACTTGGCACAATCACAACATGCTGATAGCCATGAAACGTTTGTTTCCTGCTAGAAATATGAAGGTGAGCCTTTGTGAGATATGTTAGTTTATTTTGATAAAACTTATAAATCACATTTACAAGTGTGGAAATACTTTTAACTGACTTGTTCTCCAAATTAGTTTTTCCTTTAGTAGTGGGTCTGCAGCCCATTACTCCCACTTATGAAATATTTCTATTATGAAATAGCCATTTTGATGAAGGATTTTTAACAATCTAAATTGGAAGTGTGACTTGGATTTAAAAAAATTATATATTTGGATAACATTTTATTCCCTCACCAAATAGCACCTTCAAAAATGCTACATAAAACATCTGATTTGTTTTCTGAGGATTTTTTTTTTCTTTGTTCAGAACAAGATTTTTATTCCTATCCATATCTAGAAGTATTACAGGGGGATTTCTCAAAATGTCCACAACTGTTGGATTTTATACTGAAATTGCATGTAGTGTGATGCATTACATAATGTCTGAAAGCTAAATTAAGTCGAATCCTCAAACTGAGGCATTCAGTTATTCCTGCGTAGACACATAATGTTGTCAGACTGATGGGCCATATTCTAGCAGTCAGAGGGGCAGTCTGATTACAAAATCCCTGTGGGGTCTGAATGCAGTGAAGAACACCTTATTAAAATATTGAAATGAGGAGGTGAGGGAAAGATAGACGCATACATGCTGGTTGCATTGACTTGAAATAGACACTAGCAACTGATGCAGTTGTACAAATTATCGCACAAAATATGCTGTTAGTCTGAAAAAATATCTCCAGTTTGTGCAAATATAACAGATATTTTTGTGTAATTCCTATTTGAGTAAATAATTTAACTTTGCCATGCTTAAAATCATGTTATGTCTACACTTTCGGGAGATTATGCTGTGCACCAGCACCAAAGTGCTCTCATTAAAGGGCTCTTTCTTTGTGCAGGGCATATAAAACTGTGCAGGAGGAAGATCTGAAATTTCCACTGGTTTTTGGAGAGGGGAAGAAGGTATGAGGCCTACTGATGACAAAATTATAGGTCTGTCCTTTGTAGTAAGACAAAAAAAAAAAAAAAAAAAAAAAAAAAAAAGGAAACCGGATCTAATAACAGAGACATTCTTTAGCTATTGTGGCTGACTGGGACTTTCCTGGATCTGTAGCTGGACCTATTGATATTGTAATACAACAGAGAAGATAGATCATAATGCTAGATATAAGAAGCAAAATTACCAAAATATATAGGTTCTTATGAACATGATAGTGTCTATTAGAAAGGAATATCAGGTTTGAAAAGGTTTGTTAAATCTGATCATGTCTTCTGATCAAGACATAAGACATCGTGTCTATAACAGGTATAGACAAACCCTTATCAGAGCCAGGTGAAACACAAGATCACATTAAGAGTACATTCACTGCAAAAGTATACATGTCCTGTTTTTTCAAGCCACATTTAGTATATTAACATGCATGAAATGAGCAAGAATTAAATTTGGTTCATAAAATGGAAATTATATCATTGTACTATTGATCAAACACTGTGGTAGAAACGGTGTATATTCTGTGTTGAGTATTCAATTCAGTTTTATTCGTATAGTGCTTTTAACAATGGACGTTGTCCCAAAGCAGCTTTACAAAAATATATACATTCAGGATATAGATTTTAGACGTATGAATGTATCCCTAATGAGCAAGCCGGAGGCGACGGTGGCGAGGAAAAACTCCCTGAGACGACATGAGGAAAAACCTTGAGAGGAACCAGACTCATCTGGGTGACACCGGATAGTGCAATTATAAATAATTCCCTTCTATAATGGTGTACTACATGGTCAAAAAATGCAACTGGAAAATTCATTATAGTTTTCACATGGTCTGTTTTGTTGAACTTATCCAGTGGTCACTGATGGAGACTTGAGTGCAAAACTGTTTGTTGCAATTGCAGTCCTATAGCTATCATAGCAATTGTAGTCCTAAGCCACCATAGCATAACTGTTCGTATGAGTTGAGGTCTAAAGCCATCCTTATGGTTTTTTAAGTGGTACCATCCTCAGTAATCTCAATGATCTTTATTCAGTATTTGAAGTACTGGGACACACTATAAAATATCATGACAGTTATTTTATACATAAGAGTATTATGATGGACAAGTGCGAACGCTGCACATGCTAGAGTACTAAACAACACTTTCTCTCAAGTGCACTATACACATTAAACATCTCTCACTTAATAATGTTTTCAGCTTTCTTCTCTATGAGCAACAAGACCAATCTTATAAGAGAAACCATACTAAAGAAAATGAAATGTGTACAAATGTCTGTCTCTAACTAGAGGAAGCAAGCTAGTGAACATGTAGCAGAAAAGTGGTCCTAATACACAGGACTCGTAAAGCCAGAAAGAAAGTAATGTTTTTAAAATAAGTATTTTATTAGTCATAGTTGAGCATAATGATGGAATGTAACTCCTTTACCTGTATCTTCTACTAGAGCTTCAGAAGTAGTGCTAATTTGATTGCATAAATGTAAACGATGTAAATGACAGAACGGTCAAGTAGTGTTGTGAATTGTGAGCACTCTTCTGGTGTCGCAGGCCCGGGTGATGGCCACTATTGGCGTTACCAGAGGATTTGGTGATCATGACCTACAGGTTCATGGCACGGGCATCTCCATTAAACCTTTTCTCTCCTGCAGTCCAGAGGTAGTTTCTTTCTTTACTACATTCTATACCTAAAAGAGTATATCAGATGTGTATAAAGTCTGTTAAGGGATATAAAATGAATGTAATGTGTATTCCCTGTCCTTTTTTCTGTTGTACAGTTTGATTGTTAGTTGCCAGGATATCAGAAAGATGTCCTTGCTAACAGAGAGATCATTTTTAATGTAAATGACTTGGCAGCCCTTTTAAACACATTTAATTTTAAGCAGATGTGAACCTAACCATAAGAAGCTTGTCTTCTCTCGAGGCACTGTAGTTCCTGACAGCATGGTGTACTCTCTGTTCTCAGCTTGCACTCTATACAAATTGCTTTTGATCTTCAAATTGTAAATGGGCAGAGTTCAACCACAGTTCAACTACATAAACACGAGAAAGACTCAGATTCTCTTTTTGATCTTGAAAAAAAATGTTGACTTACTCTCAACCTGAACTAGAACTGTGCATTCGAATATATGCATGCCACTGACACTTCATCTTGCATTGGGGTCGTGCTGTGGAATTTTATGATTTACATAAGTGTAGCCGGTGTAGATGAACTTCGATATTGATAAAAGAGCTCACTTTTTGTGTTTGTGCTCAACCTGTGACCCCGACCAGGATAAATCTAAAGATAATTGAGTGAATGAACATTTGCTCTCAGCCAAATAGTTGGATTGAGAAGTGCAATATCTGAACCTTTTTGAAGTACTATATTTAAGATCCCTATTTGAATACAAATTACAAACAGATCATTGATTTGCATTTCCATTTGAATGAAACTGTGATGCATGTGTGACTTGCTGTTTCCAGGTGAGAGTGTACAACTTGGAGCAGTTTGAGCATGGCGTTGACGATGTCATGATTTTGGCTACAGATGGCTTATGGGATGTTCTCTCCAACAAGGAAGTGGCTGAGGCAGTTACTAGTTTCCTTGGAAACTGTGATCCTGACAACCACCACAGGCAAGTTCTCCAGTATGGCAAAGCGTGCTTGAGGAAATGGCAAGAGCAAACAATTACTCACTCTGCATTTGGTGTCTATAAGTAGCCAATAGGCAACTGGGTTTAGTGTCACTGTGAACATGAATGAATGATGAGTGATCGTAGTTCTTTGCCATATCTCTTGCATCATAAAATACTTCATCTGGGAATTACCTCAGCGACTAACACTCACAGTTCTGCTCCTGTATATACTGTATGTCCACACTTAATTCAGATCATTAGAAATGTTTGTAGTTGTGTTAGAACAGGGAAATTACCAAACATTGTTGTATATACAGGACAAAAGGTGGAATGATGTACAGTACATTGCACTGTCAGAAACATGGTAATATTCCTGATGATACATTTGCTAGATCATGATGGGTTGGGTGAGCCAATACCTACTTCAAACATACTATAGATAGTGGTTTATAAAATTTTTAGTCACTGACATCATGCATGCTAGAAAAAGTAAAATGACTTTAAGAACTAAAAACACATTTTCTTTAAATAAGCAATCCATCCATAGTACCTAGGCACTTATGTCCTTTATTATTGACAGTTTGTCTGTATATCTCTGTCTATTTAGGTATACAATGGCAGCCCAGGAGTTGGTGATGAAAGCTAGAGGGGTATTTACTGAACAAGGCTGGAGGACAACAAATGGTAGACTGGGTTCTGGTGATGACATATCTGTTTACATCATTCCCCTAATATTCGGAAACAGCCAGCCACAGTCAAGGTGACCCACGGAGATACATGGATCAAAGAACATTTAATGAGGTGGTTTAAACCATTTAGAGGCTTTCACTGGCTGAATTTCGACTTATGACTGGAGTTTACATTTGATTAAACATAATTTGATACCATATGGACACTAAATGTCCATGTTCTACAGAATCTACTGGTACCATCAAGGACCAGTTGTTAATATTGTTCAAGTCTTCCTCTTGCCTTCTGTTTATGTTTTGTCTTAACACAGGTAATTATTTTCTTTTTTTCCTCTTGTCCATTCTGTGAATGGAAATGAAAAGTGAATCTTGGAACCTGTGTATTTAGAACTGTATTTGAAGAACTGTATTTGAAAAACTGCCTTTCCACGGTGCTCTCTCAAATACACTCCGAGGGTCGATTTCTCAGTATGTTTTACAGTAGCACAAAGCTGAAAAGCACTTTTGTACTGTACAATATAGGGAGCATGAATGACCTCTACAGCTAAAACTAAGGATTTTTTTTTTTTTTTTTTTTTTTTGTAGTAAACGACAAGACAGTAAATTGTTAAGGGACTCTGATTTATTCACTCTGATTTATTGTGATTTTATCTTTCATCTACTTTCTATAAAAACAATGCTACACTCAAAAAATACTGAAGCCAATAAACATGTCCTCAATTAAATTTTTATGAGCATCATATAGAACAATTAAACTTTAAACTTACACTAGTGATGAACATTGGCATTTTAAAAAGTATGATCGTTATATCTTTCAGGCCTTGGGACTGTTTGATAATGCTATACTATATTCGCTTAAAACTTTTTTTTTTTAACTTACTTTAAAACCCAAAGTTAAATATTGATCCTCCTGTGCTTTAAAAAATATCCCCTCTAACAGAAATGCTACAGAGACAGCAAGCAAAAATCATTGCAATAACACTATGCACCATTTGGAGTACATTGCTAAGAATACCTTTAGATTTGTATTTTATAGTGATGATGCTCTTAACAAACCATGTTCTCACTGGCCTTAGTCCTTTTTTTTTTTTTTTTTTTTTAAAAAAAAACAATAAAATGCATTTTAAATCTGTAAGTATTGCCTTCATCTCCAAACCCTTTCCTGTCCTACTACTCAGCTTCATACAAGAGATATTGAATTGGTGATTTTTAGTGTTGAGTTATGTGATTTGCAGATGCACCAACCCACTACCAAAGGAGATAAGCCATCTGGTCAGCCTAACCCTGGTGCATCTGAAACAAGGCTCATTTGGGAAGACCTGATGGTATGTTCACAGTGGACATGGCTTTCTCTCGCTTTCTCTCTCTCTTTCACTCACTCTCTGAGTGTATAATCACACCGAGCACCAAGTGTGGGAGGACGGATCCTCAAGGTCACCCACATGCTCACTGGCGTGACGCCCAAAGGAGGGGCTCGGAGAAATCCTTCTGTGGAAAATGGACACTTCGGCTATAAGGATCCAGATTGTAAATATGTGTCTACTTGAAAGAAGACAACTTTTAATAAGACAACTTTCAATGATTGATTGTATGTGTGTGCGCGTGCACGTGTAGGAGGAAACCTCAGCTCAATTTAATCAGTACCAACAATTGGTTAGAACTGATTAAACTATACTACAAACAAAATGGTAAAGGTACAACCTATAACAAGAAGTTAGATCACCATGATTAGTGTTTTGGAGGTCAGCTGACTTCGACCAGGAACCAAAACTGGATTCAAGGTTCCACTGCAGACAGACAGACAAATAGATAGACAGACAGATAGATAGATGTAATAATTTTTAAATGTAGTAGTAGTTCGTTTAGAATGAACAGAACATTACAAACCAATCAGTCCTTATAGCAATCAAGATGTCCAGTGTGGTTCCAGCTGTTCACCAAATGTACCCATATGCATTATAGGGGAAATAATCAATTCATGGGGGGGGGTTAAAAAACAAAAATAAAAACACCTCAAAATCAGACATAGGCTTATACATAACACATGCTATTTTAATGAGGGGGGGAAAACCCCCCAAATATGTAATTATATTAGTAATGAAAAAAAAAAAAAAACACTAAATACCTGCATCCTAGTGCTTTTTCACATTCGCAAACAACACCCACATTATTCACTTTAACCTGATCAAGTCGTCTTTCGAGAAAAGCGGATTCACTGAGGAATAAGTATCCTTTAATGAACGACAGAACACAAGAAGAGATCACACACGACACATGTTCAGTCTTCTGCTGCGGTAGGCTTGCGTGCAGCGCAATCGTACACAATGTTCCGCAAAACTGCTCCATGGCGCTACTGTGTAGAGCTCCAGTGTGTGAAGTTAATGACCAGCACTAGCAAGGCAGTAGCTTGCGCAGTCACCTCCATAAGCGGGCAATCTCACATCCCATCCAACAGCACAAACTACTACCTCAGCTAGGACATGGCACTCTGCAGTCCACAGACGAGATGTTCCACTTCAGAGGATCTCAGTAGAATGGAGCTGAGGCTGCTGAATAGCCTTGATAGCCTTGCTGTACAGATGGAGAGCACACCTACGTACGTACGTACGTACCTACCTTCCTCCTCCTCCTCCTCCTCCTCAGTCATGCCGGAGAGTTGTAGATCTGCGTAAGCAGTTGTAGAGCGGACTACGCGTTTTCAGACATGCCATTGGCTCAATGTCTAGCCAACCAGATGAAAGAAAGCCCCGCCCACTCCATTTCGTCATACTAGAGTCGTGAGACTAATTCAAGCAATGTAATGCACAAAATCAGCTGAGAAAGCCATTCAGTTTTACTTTATGATGCACTTAAGGCAAATCTTGGAATGAAACAAGGCTCAAGTCTGTGATTTCAAGCGTTTTTACACAAAAGCAACTTCCACCTGGATAGAAAATGTGTGTTCATGTTATTATTAGAGTTATTCTACTATGAGTATTCATTAGTGGTTGTGAATATTTCTCAGTAAGTCATGGACCCTTAAGCATACTCTGTCTGATCCTTGTAGAACCCTCATATAATATGTATATACAGTACTACATACTAATATATAACTATAGTAGATAGTTGGGTTCAAAAGTCTGAGATCAAACCGAATTTTTTTTTCTTTAATATTTCAAAGAAAGAAAGTAAATGTTCAATATCTTGAAGAGTTAACATTCAGGATTCTGCACTATTTCTAGGTCTGTGTTTTTAAATGAAAGCAAATGTGTGATATCGATCATGTTATGCTTCGTACAAAAAGTCCTATTTTCTTCGTGTCTAATCTCTTCTATTGAAGCGTATGTTCAGACGACTCTCTGAATCCAGCTCGAGTGCAGTGTCATTAAAGCAAAAAAAAAAAAAAAAAAAAAAAAAAAAAGGGGGATGGACCAAATACCTAGAAACTCAGAAATTCATGTAAATATGAACTTTTCACTTAGGTTGTTGTCGGTAGCATAATATGTAATGAAAATTGTTGTATTAAATTAGAAAAGAATGCAAAATAGAAGCTTTTTCACCAGTGCTCTCAGACTTCATATTGCATTAACATTATCAGTGACATTTATATACACTGACATCAACATTTCACATTACACACTGACCCAGAAATTTCACTTCAGCCAATAATGTTGAGTTTGAAATGGTATTTTTTGCCAGTCTGTACAGGAGTGAGTTTTTGTTTGTGATTGTTGTGGCCAAAAATGCTGGATATTGTTGTGGCTTTTATCAACATTTGTGATGCGATTTGCAGAATTCTTTGTGTTGAGGGAAAGTACTTCAATTGCCGAAAAAATACAGTGATGTTTGTTGGTAAATGAGACCTTTTAGCTATACTCATGTTCCAAGAATGTGAATCGAAGAGGGCTTTGGCTGAATGCGTGTTGCGATGATGTCACATGACGCGTCTTGGTCCAAATCTGTGGAAAATCTGCAGTAATTTTGAAAAACTGCAAGCCCCTCTGATTAATGCAAAGTTTCCTTGGTTTTGTGTGTATTTCTGCGATCGACTGACTTGCAGCCTGGAATGAACAGTAACATACTGACACGTTTTCTTGCTAACATTACACTCAAGTTGATTATCACTCTGAATGATCATTTGTTTATTTAACCCATCAGTGTTGGACACAATGCAAACCTTGTGCTAATAACATCACAAACACAGATTGAGGGTGCTCCAGCATGAGCAAGCTCAGCTACGTTAGTGAGAGAGTTGTTAATACACATGACTGAACATATAGGCTCATTAAAACAAAACAAAACAGTAAGTCTGCAGCCTTCTGAATTTAAATGCGCCTGAATATGTATTTACAGTATACTTGGAAATCCACTTACACTTACAGATATTTTAATATTTTTAGAAACAATCCCACAAACAAGGGATCCACGGACTCTTGGTTGAGAAACACTGGTTTAGATCTTCAGTCCATGGTAGGGCATCCTAAACCAGTGTTTCTCTTATACTTTTCATATACTTATTCACACCTAGGGGCAATTTAGATTAGCCAATTCACCTATAGGCATGTTGTTGTGAGGCTGGAGGAAACCGTCAGGTGAGAACAGGTGAAACTCTGCACAGAAAGTAACCCAAGGTCAGGATCGACCCAGGGACCATGGGAGCTACCACGCTGTGACGGTACCCACTGCGCCACCCTACCAGCCGGAATGACAACTGCAGATTCAAATTGCACACTACAGTGAAGCAATGCTTTAGCAAATCCCTTCTGATATTGTGTAAAGCAGCATTTTAAAAAAATAACTAAATAAATTTGGTGTTCATAGAACTGTACCATTTATTGTACACAGACAGGATTACATCCCTTCTCCAGCTCACTAGAGATCACATGGAATGTTACAATCAGATCTTGCATAAAATCTTTTTGCAGTTGAGAAAATGTCACAAAAAGACTGTTTTTTTAATTAATCATTGTATTTTCTAAAACCATTCTTCGGTTTGAGATCATTCATGTTGAATATGTGATTCTTTGTTACATCATTAACACTATCACCACACACTGTATATTAACTCCTGTCATGGTAAAGAAATTTCTTTTTTTTTTTTTGAGGGGGGGGACGATGAAATCAAGAAGAAAAAACAATGAACACTGCAAATGTTATATAGCGGAAAAACGCATTATTACTGTCCAACCAGCCAATTATAATGTAATTTGAGCTACTGTTAGAAGAAGCCGAGAACAGTGACGCCATTGGCAGTAATGGTTTCCATGAAAACAGGCAATAAAATGTGCGCTGGGGCAAAAACAAGTCAGTGTGTGTGGTGCGTCACATTCATGGTTCTGGTTGGATAAAAAGCTTGTGGGACGTAATGGATCATGACTCGCCGTTCTGCACTTTGGCCACTGGTGGCTGCATGAAATCTTTGAAAGGCCCCAGAGCCTCCTTCAGAGCAGAGCTGACCTCAGGAGACGAACAAGTGATACATTCTACCAGCGTGGGGTAGAGAGCAATCACCTGAGCCCAAGTATTCCCATCCACTGCAAAATATACATGTAAGCCACACAGCAAGCGGTATGGAGAATGAGTGAAAGAAGAGGAGAGAGAGAGAGAGAGATAATAAATTCAGAAGATAAGAAAAGAAAAAAAATAAAGATTAAACATGACAGTGGTGCATCCGAAAGTAGAATGAAGAGCAGAAAAAAGAGAAATAATAAATTAGCATTCCCCTATGACAATACTAATATATACAACATATTCAAATTCTTTATATAAAACCCTACATTAAAATGAACACATTACATTTACATATTTACATTTACTTACACAAAATTAACAGTTGTAAAACAACACCTAACAGTTCCAAACCCGAAACAAGAAAAAGCAAATGGTTTATGTTAATAATAAAAATATACTTGCCATTCTCAGGCTTTGTCTTTTTGAGGGAATCCATGAGTGTGCTAACAGCTTTTAAAACAAAAATGATTTCGGTCACTTGTTGCCTAAGAGAAGAAAAGAAAACACGAAAAGATTAGTGTCACACAATGCACATAATATCCATAAAATCAGGGGCTGTGAAACCATGAACACACAGTGCAGTACAGAATGGTGCATGACAGTCTGTGAACCCTTTAGAATTTTCTGTATCGCTGCATAAATACATAAATTTCACACAAGTCCTAAAAGTAGATAAAGAGAACCCAATTAAACAAATGGGACAAAAATATTATACTTGGTAATTTATTTATTGAGGGAAATGATCTGATATTACATATCTGTGAGTGGTAAAAGTATGTGAAGCTTTGTTTACAGTATCTGGTGTGACCCCCTTGCGCAGTAATAACTGCAACTAAACGTTTCCGGTAACTGTTGATCAGTGCTGCACATCGTCTTGGAGGAATTTTATTCCTTTCCTCAGTACAGCTTCAACTCTGGGATGTTGGTGGGTTTCCTCACATGAACTGCTTGCTTCAGGTCCTTCCACAAGATTTCTATTGGATTAAGGTCAGGACTTTGACTTGGCCATTCCAAAACATTATCTTTCTTCTACTTTAACCGTTCTTTGGTAGAATGACTTGTGTGTTTAGGGTTGTTGTCTTGCAGCATGACCCACTTTCTCTTGAGATTCAGATCACAAACAGATGTCCTGACATTTTCCTTCAGAATTCGCTGGTATAATTCAGAATTCATTGTTCCATCAAAGATGGCAAGTCGTCCTGGCCCAGATGCAGCAAAACAGGCCCAAACCATGATACTACTAACATCAAATTTCACAGATGGTATAAGGTTCTCATGCTAGAATGCTGTGTTTTCCTTTCTCCAAACATAACCCTTCTCATTTAAACCAAAAAGTTCTATTTCGGTCTCATCCATCCGTAAAACATTTTTCCAATAGACCTCTGGCTTGTCAACATGAGCAATGTTCTGTTTGGAGAGCAGTGGCTTTCTCCTTGTAACCCTGCCATATATACCATTGTTGTTCAGTGTTCTCCTGATGGACTCATGAACATTAGCTAATGTGAGAGAGACCTTTAGTTGTTTAGAAGTTACCCTGGTTTCCTTTGTGACCTTGCAGAGTATAATATGTCTTGCTCTTGGAGTGATCTTTGCTAGCTGACCACTCCTGGGGAGAGTAACATTGTCTTGAATATCCTCCATTTGTACACAATCTGTCTGAGTGTGGACTGGTAGAGTCCAATTGCTTTCGTTACCTTTTCATGCCTGATGAGCATCAACAACTCTTTCTCTGAGGTCCTCAGAAATCTCCTTTGTTCATGCCATGATACACTTCCACAAACATGCGTTGCGAAGACCAGACTTTGATAGATCCCTGTTCTCTGCTCACTCACACCTGATTTCAGTCATTGGGATGACAGGAAACACCTGAATCTAATTTTACCTTCAAATGAACTGCTAATCCTAACAGTTCACATACTTTTTCCACTCACAGATATTTAATATTGGATCATTTCCCCCAACGAATAAATGACCAAGTATAATATTTTTATCTAATTTGTTTAATTGGGTTCTCTTGGTCTACTTCTAGGACTTGTGTTAAAATCTGATTGTAATTTAGATCATATTTATGCAGATATATATATAGAAAATTCTAAAGGGTTCACAAACTTTCAAGCACCACTGTACATTTAAGATTAAAAAAAGACAGTGGAAGCCAGTGAGAAGACTGTTATCGGTCTGGTTCAAGAGTGAACTGTCTCTGTTAAAGTCATCGCAGGACTCCAGTGCATATTTCTGTGTATGTGTATGTCTGTTTGTGTAGAATGACCTGGGGAGGGGGCAGCGGCCGCTAAGCCTCTCATCTTCTACGTATCGGCGCAGCACGTCCTGAGCTCTGTGCAGCAGCACTGAGAGGGCCATGCGGGAGATGTAGCCTTCCTGTGGTGTGCTCACTTTGTTACTGAAGGAGAACTGTAACAGTGTCTCGAAACACACCTTAGAGAACTCTTCTCGCATACGGATATCAATCTCTGCTTCTATAAGCACCACAACATGAGAGGTTTTTACTATATCGTACAGGTACATAGCAATAAACAAAGATATTAAGATATTAAACAATAGCAGCATTAACATAGACCTGTAAAACAGGCTACTACTTCTGATGCAACTGCAGTGTTGCAAAATCACTGCCACATACACTTTAGTTTTTATAATACAATACCAAGTTTCTGGCAGTCACATATGTTAAACATTAAATATCATGTTAGCATATTTATAATGTCAATGTTAGTATAATGTCAAAAATGCCCCTTGGTGTCCAATTTATATTATTTTAAAGTACACTGTATAACGGTAATAAAACTGGAAAATAACCTACATTAATAATCGGCACTGAAAATGGCTTGATACTTTATGCTATTCAAACTATATAGCACACATACCTAAATTAAATGCATACATGCATAGATAGATAAATGTATTCCAAACACTGTGCCTAATGTATCCTCTACCTGTAAAGGAAGAGGGCTGAGAATGGATGGACCCTCTGTTGAGCATGGCCATGATCTGACTGACAAACTCTTTGGGGAGGAAATTGGCGTATGGCAAAATCTCTGTACTGATCAACTGCACCACCTAGAGGACAAAACACACAAAAATGACACCAAAATCAATAAAACTAGAACTTTCTTAAACTTCTCAGATGCAAAACATCTCTATCTATCTATCTATCATCTCAAAAAATATCTACACCTCATGGCAATTATATATATATATATATATATATATATATATATATATATATATATATTACATATTTGGACAAGCAAACATTTGATCCACTTTGAAACAGTGCCTATTAATAAAAGTGATACACTATCAAATAACACATACAATTGACATTTTGTAGTAATTTTCACAATTTAAATGAACAAAAATACCCCAAAAACAGATCAGTCACATGAAAAAAGTAAGTACACGCCCACATTTATCACACCTTATCACAATCCATAAAATTAGAATCAGGTGTAGAAGATTGGGTGCCAGTGATTAGAAGCTGCTTAGGCACTGCAGGTGGAACCTGACTTATTTATACCCCTCTCATGTTTAGTGTCTGGTGATCCCTTTGTTATTGAGGTGTGTGGTGTCATCATGCCAAGATCTAAAGAGTTCAGTAAGGCCTTCAGAAAAAAGGTTGTGGATACTTATGAGTTTGGCAAAGGATTTAAAAATATCTCCAAATTATTTCAAAAACATCATTCCGCTGTAAGAAAAATAATCTACAAATGGCACAGATTTCAAATGACAGGACTGACCATCCCAGAAAATTCAGCCCAAGAGCAGACCATCTGATGCGAAAAGAAGTCTCCAAGAACCCCCAAAATTTCATCACAGGATCTGTTAGTAAGTCTTGCAACTGTTGGTGTCAAAGTGCATGCTTCTACATTCAGAAAGAGATTGCACAAATTTGACATGCATGGGAGGCATGCCAGGAAAAAGGCTTTGCAGGATTACAGTCTGCCAATGAGCATATAGGCAAAGACCAGGCCTTCTGGAATAATGTGCTCTGGACAGACGAATCAAAGATAGAGTTGTTTGGCCATAGTAACAGCAGACATGTCAGACCAAAGACAGCTTTTCAGGAGAAGCACCTCATACCAACTGTGAAGCACGGTGGTGGAAATGTTATGGTTTGGGGTTGCTTCACTGCCTCAGGGTCTACACAGCTTGCATTCATTGATTCAACTATGAATCCTGCATCATATTAAAGAGTGCTTAAAGATAATGTGAGGCCATCTGTCCAAAAGTTGAAGTTGAACCGAAAGTGGAATTTTCAACAGGATAATGATCTTAAGCACACTAGTAAATCTACCAAGGAATGTCTCAAAAAGAAGAAATGGAGGGTTATGGAGTGGCCTAGTCAAAGCTTGGATTTGAATCCCATTGAAATGTTGTGGAGGGGTTTGAAACGGGCCGTACATGCAAGAAAACCCTCAAGCGTCTTGCACCTGAAAGAATATTGCATGGAAGAGTGGTCTAAAATTCCAGCAAGCCGATGTCAGAGACTGATGGACAATTATGCAAAACACCTACAAGAAGTTATTTCTGCTAAAGGGGGCAATACTTGCTTCTGAGGCCAAGGGTGTATTTACATCTACTGATATTTCTGTAGAATGATAGAAAAAGCTATTTTTAAATGTCTAATATTTAAATATAATAATTTTTCCAGATTGGAAACTGAAAGGTAAAATCTTACCTCAACATCAATGTTTTCATTTTTCTGGAACTCTTGAATGGACAGGTTATCAGGTGGTGTACTGTAGACAAAAATGATTGTCATGTTATCCATCCATTTTCCATACTGCTTATCCTACACATGGTCACCGAGGAGCCTGGAGCCTATTCCAGGGAGCTCGGGGCACAAGGAGGGCGAAACCCCGGACAGGGTGCCAACCCATCGCAGGGCACAATCACAAACACATTCACACACTAAAGACAATATGGAAATGCCAGTCAGCCTACAACGTGAGTCTTGGGACTGGGGGAGGAAAATCGGCATACCCACAGGAAAACCGCGAACCATGGGGAGAGCATGCAGACTAAGCGCGCCACAGGGTGGAGGCGGGATTTGAACCCCCAACCCTGGAGGTGCGAGGCAAATGTGGTAACCACTAATACATGCTTTACTGTATGTAAGCTACACAATAGCTGCACACATACCTTTTAGTGAAAAGGAAGTCCTCAAAGGCATTTGCCAGCTCAGGCCACATGGTGTCAAATTTGCCCGAGGAAGCATGTTGCCGGGCAACTGGAAGGCCGATGGAAAGAACTTTGAGCAGAGACGAGACCGACAGCTTCCACGTGCTTTCAGCAGGACATGCGTACTTCAGGCCTAAAGGCATCGTCAGAGTCTACGGCAACAATTACAAAGATCACACAAACCCGCATATATATATATATATATATATATATATATATATATATATATATATATATATATATATATATATATATATGTATGTAACACACAAAAAATATGGCCAAACATTTGTGGACACCAGAACCAGCTGTAAGCAGGTGTAACATGTAATCCGTGAGCGACAGTGTGATAATTGGTGCAGAAATAAACATAATTACCTTAATGATGTGCTCTAAGACTTTCTCAGTGATAACAGCCTTGTGACAAGCAGTTTTTTGATACAGGTCTACCACCACATCAAGAGACCTCTCAGCAAACGGCACATAATTTAAGGCAACCCACTCAGCCTATAGAAAGACAGAGACAGAAATATGGGAACAAGCAAATAAATAAATAAATAAATAAATAAACAAACACAAAAGGCATTTTGTACATAGAATCCGATAGCAAAACCAAATAAAAAGCCTGACATTAATTAAAGCAAAGCATATAGACAGACAGACACAAACATACATAAAATCAAAACCTTATAATACATTGCCCTACAGTGGGATAAAGCTGTACAGAAACTGACTAAAAATATTTGGAGTTGTTTAGGCCGCACACACAAGTAAAAAAAAACAAAACAAAACAAAACAATGTTGGTAAAGAAAAAGAAGAACATAAAGATGAGTGTCAACTATGACAATGAGGCAAAAAGACAAGAGGAAGTAGTCTTGTACATCACAAGTTTTGCCAGTGAACTTCATTATGCTGAAAGGGGACAAAGAGGGGTGGTAGAAACTCACCGGTGCAAACAGTTGGATCTATAGTGGATCCATATGACAAGTACAAAAAAAACAACAACAAAAAAAAAAACAGAATGAGAGAAGAGTGGTCAAATATTACCCGTTTTACATGGCAGCAAAGATTAATGACAGAACACTGCAGACTGAAATGATCAAAGTATTGTGAAAACCACAGCCTTACAGTAAGGTACATGAAGTAAATGAGGGAGGAAATAATCAGGGCCAAGATTATGAGTGACCATGTTACAATAACAGAAGTGAGTTGAAAAGGGTGTAGAAGAGAAAGAAGAGAAAGGGATCAAATAAGAGAGAGAATAAGATGACGAAACTCGGCTTCCTTAATGATGACGTCCTGAGAAGGAATTTTAAAGTGCAAAGTCGTTCGGATAAGTACAAAGAAAAATGTCCCAATCATTACCCCGATCCATTAGAAATTATCAACCACATTCAAAGGCAATTTATACGGAGCCCCTAAGGTGAAGGGAGAAAAACTGAGATGGGAGGAAAATTTATATTTCAATGCTTTTGTGTTCACCTGATGGACACAAAAACAATGTGAAAGAACACACACATAAAAAAAAAAAATTTTACAGAACACAGCGTTTCTCAGGGGAACACGAAAGTTTTGCGAGCGAAAGCAAAAGCACTGAAATATAAATTTTCCTCCCATCTCATATTTTTTCTATCCACATATCCCCTTAGGGCCTCCGTAAATTGACAAGACACTATATGAATACATAAAAAAATACTGTAAATGCTTAATATTTAACCAATCCCAACCGAAATATCTTAGTTCATGTAAAAAGAAAGCTAATAATTTGACAAAACATTAGTAAGAACTGTAGAAATGGGTTGGTTCTTTTATATTCATTCGATTCAATTTTATTCATATAGCGCTTTTATTGTTTTATCACAAAACAGCTTTAAAGAAATCCTGATTCATGCCATTAAAAGTAATAGGAATTATTCTGTGCAGGATTATTGCAGAGTAAGTTATATGGTGTGGGGACAATACACTAACCTGGTTATATTTAGCATTAGCCACATGTTTGGTTTCCATTTTGCCATACTGCGGTGGCTTGCAAGAGAACTCAACAAACTGCAGGAGCTGCTCAAAAATGGCAGGGTACATCACCTGCAGCGTCTCAGGGCCCACACAAATTGCCTGCGAAAATATAACACATAGATGTACATGTGCAAGCATGTTTATGCAGGCTTTGTCCGTTGATATAATGGAATACTAAATAATGCTATATCTACACCTATCCTTAACTGCAGTAACTAGCGTGAAATATTTCGGCTCTTTTACTTTTTCAAAAAACTGTATCTTTTGTGATCTTATTTTTTGTGAGGACCTGTTGACTGGAAGGTAAACTGATGTTTATTATATCGTTGTGAGGACATTTGGTCCTGTTTGGTCCTCACCAAGAGCTCAATACATGCACACGCACGCACGTACTTCTGTACTGACTGTAGTAAGATGTGCAATGGTCACAATTAATCATGTTTCATCTGAAATGGAATAAACTCCATATTCAAATCCATATCTATGCAATGGAAAGAAAACAAAAATTCTAATCTTTGTGGCACAATATTGGCATCACAATCCTCACCTTCTGTAGCACATCGAGCGCTGTGAGAACAGCCTCCTGCAGACTGGTGAGCACTGCCTCTGTATAGGAAGGCAGAATGAACGGTGAAGCGTCTGAGCTGATGGGTACAGATACTGCTCCGTGCAGGATAACGCCCAGCTTACGCAAGTCCTCCATGCTAAAGCCACCTGCTATGTGCTGGTACAGAGCAGGGAAAATCTGGATCAACGCAGTCAGAAATGGCTGACTGGGCACAAATGCCAATTTATCAGCACCGCCATTTGGAGGTCGTGTGCACTCTGTGCCCGTTCGGTACCATGTGCTCCAAGCTGACCACCACAGTGCAGAATCATCCAACTCTTCCCCAGGAAGAGGAGGCTGAGGCTGGGCATTGTAACGCTGAGCTAGCCGATCTGCTAGAGAGTCTGAACGAGTCAGGGGTCTCCCGGGGCCTGAGGATGTGAGAGAGTCCACCATGGGGACAGGCGGAAGGTCCACAGAACCCAAAGAGTCAGGTTTTTCCACATCTTTAACCGGTGTCACTAGCTGGAGAATTTCCTGGAAACTCTTGAGAGCAGCCAGAGAGACTTCATTATTTTTGCTGAGAGCTGCAGACTGGATGTGGTCCAATAGCACCTCCCATGCTTTGAAGAAATCACCTACATGAGTGTTTTTTGGAAAGAATTAGCCACAAGAATATATATTCAATAAACATGATAAGACAAACTGGTATAGAAAAACAAAAAAAAACAGTGACTGTGGTCATACTCATCGCTTATCTGAGAAGAATAATTATCATCGTCATAAATGCTGTTTAATTTAGAGCTGCATCTGGAATTTTAGTGAATGTATAGTACTGTGCAACAGGCTTAGGCACACAATCTTTTATACAAAAGGTTAGATCTAGAAGAGCACATTTAATATTACCAACCCTCCCCAAAATTGGAGACATCTGACCATCACAGCCATATGTGGGCCTTCCCCATCTGAGTGTCCTGACCTCAACCCCACTGTACACCTCTGGGATGAACTGGAACGCTGACTGCACCCCAGACCTCCTCAACCGACATCAATGCCTGACCTCACTAATGCTCTTACAGCTGAATGAACACAAATCCCCACATCCACGCTCCAAAATCCTTTGATTTTGAGAAAGCCTTCCCAGAACAGTGGAGCTTATTATAACAGAAACGTGGGGACTAAATCTGGAATGGGATGTTCAACAAGAACATATGGGTGTGATGGTCAGGTGTCCACATACAGTAGAAAATGTGGCATGTTCTCCAAGATACGTGAAATTTTTTTTATACATTAAAATAAATAAATAAATAAATAAATAAAAAATACCAGTCAATTTCCTTATAAATTTGCACGACAGGATACCTAAAAGAAAATTTGGTCATTTCAAATATTTATTTGGTTAAATCTATTGCTGTTTATTTACTCTTCAGAGCCATATGTACATACATTTCATTTCATTATTCTTGACACCATATTTGTTTGCAGAATTTCTGTACCGGTTGGTTTTGTACATGCATGACGGATGAAGGCAAAGTCTCTGCAGTGGTCAGTCATATGTGCGCAAAAAAGATGCTCTAATATTTGAAACAATCACCCAAACTCCACTTAAATTGTTCCAGACACCATTGTTCCAGACATTGTCTCTTGGATATCAAGAATAAGATTGAATTGATACATTTTTGTATTTCTGTGTCAAAGAAACTTCTGCTCAGTTCTCACCAAGTTGCTGCAGCAGGTATCTCCTGGTGTTAAAGATTCGTGCTACACCAGCCAAGGTCAGGACCCAGGTCTCCGCCCACTGCTTCTCTGCAGTGTCACGTGAATGGTGAATAAGGATGTTTCCGCCCCCTGATTCGATCTTCTCCTTATCAGCGGTGGTGGATGACTTCCTCACACAGTCCAGTAAGTGGAAAAGCACCTGCAAGTTACAGCATAGTACCGCAAAGGTAAATTCTCAGATATACACTACCAGTCAAAAGTTTGGAGACTGAAATGTTTCTCATGATCTTAAAAGCCTTTTGATCTGAAGGTGTGTGATTAAATGGTTGAAATCGGTGTTGTAGACAAAAATATAATCGTGCCGATATGTTCATTTCTTTCATTAGAAAACTAACATTTTATTTACAATTTTTTTTTTTTTTTTTTTTTTTTTTTTTTTAAACGGACGACTCGGAGCGAAATATTCTGAAAAGCAGCTGATAAGAGTCCAGCGTTGGTGAGAATTCCTTTAATACTGTTTAAAAAGCATCTCAGGGAAATTCCTCAAGAAATCAGTTGAGAAACGCCAAGAATACATTTCTGGAAATTCTAGATAAAAAGCGTGTCTACTTTGAAAATGCTAAAATATTAAATTATTTTGATTTATTTAGGATTTTTTATCACTTATATTTTATCATGTATAATGCTTTACAAGAGTAACGAGTATTCCATCAGCGTGTTAACAGGGTACCTTCCACACTACTATGTGCCATGTGGGTTGCTGTAGCAGGGTTCCGTGGGCAGCGATTGTTGAAAACATTGTTTGGCCTGCACTTTTTCTGACAGCTGGCCGAGGATCCACACACAGCTCTCCCAGTTTGGCATAAAGACACAACCACAGACAGTCAAACGGTGGAGCAGGATGGAAGGGTCTATTCAGAGGCTCCCCTTTTTCATGGGCCTGTTTGATCAGAATGGCTTCCTCCCTCTCCAGCTCCTCTGTAATTTTCTCTCCCCTTTGGAAGAAATAGTCTGAGATGTTCCACTAAAGAAAGGATAAAGGAGAGGTGTGGCACATGTTACGCATCTATTCAAATAAACTGGAAATGTTTTTGTTCCAAAAATATGATTTTGTGAGCAGTTTTTTAAAGTCAGTGTATAAACATAGGAGATGGTAGAAGTACTCTCACCAGAAGGCCTATAGAGGTCAGGCTGATGTTCAGTTCCTGGTTTTGAAGACCAAAGCTGCCAGCTACGTCAACAACGATCTGCAGGCACGTGCAAGGCATAGTGGGAAGGAAGTCTGTCACGACCAGCTGCAGACACTGGAAGGCTGTTCTGATCAAGGATTCACTAAAAACCAAAGCAAAGATAACTTGGGAAACGGAAAGCAGTAGCAAAAAAAATAAAAACATCAGTTAAGATTGCCAAAATCATACCACTGCCTAGTCTTACTGCATCACACATGTACAGAATAAACTTGTTGCTACAAACATTTGTACAGACTTCTCTTTAAGGAGATACACTCACCATCCACTTTATCAGGATCATCTGTACACCTGCACATTCATGCAGTTATGTAATCAAGAAATCATGTGGCAGCAGCACAGTGCATAAACAATCATACAGATACAGGTCAAGAGCTTCAGTTAATGTTCACATCAAACATCAGAGTGAAAAGAAGAAAAAAAATAGAGGTGATCTCTGTGAATTTAGCCGTGGCATGGTTGTTGGGGCAAGGTGGGCTATTATGAGCATTTCAGAAACTGTTGATCTCCTGGGATTTTTACACAAAACAGTCTCGCGTTTACACAGAATGGTGCGGGAAGGAATAAAAACTTCCTGTGTGTGAAGGGCCTGCAGGCTGAAACACCTTGTTGATGAGAGCCATCAAAGGAGAATGACCAGACTGGTCTGAGTTGCCTGGAAGTCAATAGTAACTCAAATAAGCACTCCTTACATCCATGGTGAGCAGAAAAGGATCTCAGAACACACAACACATCAGATTGATGTGGATGGGCTACAACAGCAGAAGACCACATCAGGTTCCTCTCCTGTGAGCCGAGAACAGAAATATAAGGCTATAATGGGTACAGATGACCCTTTTTCTTCATCCTGATATTTGATGTGAACATTATCTGAAGCTCTTGACCTATATCTGCATGATTTTTTTATGCACTGCGCTGCATAAAAAATGATTGGCTGATTAGATAACTGCATGAATGTGTAGTTGTATAGGTGCACCTAATAAAGTAGACTGTGAGTGTATTTGTGCGTGTCTCACCCTTGATCATTGCGAATGGCTCCGATGACCCCCAGCACTAGAGGCCAGCCTGGGCCAAGGCTGTCTCCTTGACTCTGCAAAATCTGCAGCACACACTCAAGCTGCTTCTGCCTGATATCAGGGTGTAGGATGTTAGAAAGCTCCTTCAGAGGGTTCAGCAACAGGAGCTGCAGTCTCTGTGAACATAACGACACTAGATCAAGGCATCCACAAACTATCAAAGAAAATGCATATACTATTTAATACAAATTAGGTTAAAGCTAACACAGAGTCCTGGAAGAGATTAGTTGGTTTATGACATATGATATGCACTTTCTGCATTTTTGTTTGCATATTTTATTCATTTCATACTTCAAGGTCACAAACAATGATAAATTAAAGGAAAATCCTGAATAAATGAGGGGATAAATGTAACAACACAACATTCTTACAAACAGGTGATACAAAGCCTGATACACTTAAACAATTAGCATCCTACCCAGCACAGTGGCATGTATAAAAATGCTGAGCAGGCCCAGTTGACCCAGTGACTATAAAATAATGTTCATTATCGAGCCACAAATAGCAGAAGCTATTCTAAACAAATCAGGGACATTTGCATTTAGCCCCATCTCCCCACGGTTCTCGCCTGGTTTCTTACTGAAGCTAAGCAAGGTTGAGCCTGGCCAGTACCTGGATGGGAGACCTGGGGAAAAGTAAGGTTGCTGCTGGAAGTGGTATTAGTGAGGCCAGCAGGGGGCGCTCACCCTCTGGGCTGTGTGGGGCCTAATGCCCCAGTATAGTTACAGGCACACTATAGTGTAAGAACAGCACCAACTTTCAGATGAGATGTTAAACCGAGGTCCTGACTCTCTGTGGTTATTAAAAAGCCCAGAACACTTATCGTAGAACAGTAGGGGTATAATCCCGGTGTCCTGGTGAAATTTCCCCATTGGCCCTTATCTTTCATGGCCCCCTAATAAACCCCCATCTCTGAATTGGCTACATCACTCTCCTCTCCTCTAATAGCTGGTGTGTGGTGGGCGTTCTGGCGCACTATGACTGCCGTCGCATCATCCAGGTGGATGCTACACACTAGTGGTGGTTGAGGGGAAAAGTGATATGATCAGTTATTCTGACTGATCAGGATTTTATCACTATTTCACTGCTTCTGTCAAACAAGACTGGTGAGACGCACAGGCCCAAGCAGAATCACAAACGTAGAATTTTTGGATCTGATTTGAGGCTGTGCATGAAAAATTTCATCTTGTGTGACTAGACAGAATGTGACTGTATAACTAAGTAATAAACTAACACAACTCATTTAAAGTTGAAAATATGCAAATGCAGAGAGTTAAACGTTTTTTGTTTAAAAAACCCAAGATTACTGCATACTCACTCATATTTTAGTATCATAGATGGTATTTGTCAAACGAAGCAATACATTCTTTACAATATTAGCTACCTGATGTTGGGTAGTTAGCAATACGGCAGTACATAATAACTTCATAACAGTGCTAGCTGCTAGATAAATGTATTATGCATTATTATATGTCAACCATATACAGTGGGAGTGAATTATTTAAATTTTCTATTTTAAATCCCATGTTTTTATGTAGGCTACATATTTTAATATCCCCTGCACCCCCCTTTTGTGTCATGTCAAAATATTCTATTTTCATCTACAATGGTTTACTGCATCCGGTTACGAACAAAACAGACACAATACAACCACCACTAAGGGAAGCAGTGGTGCTTGAACATTTGTGAACCCTTTAGAATTTTCTAGATTTCTTCATAAATGACCTAAAACAACATCAGATTTTCACACAAGTCCTAAAAGTAGATAAAGAGAACCAAATTAAACAAATGAGACTAAAATATTATAGTTGGTCATTTATTTATTGAGGAAAATGAGCCAATATTACATATCTGTGAGAGGCAAAAGAATGTGAAGCTTTGCTTTCAGTATCTGGTATGACCCCCTTGTGCAGTAATAACTGCAACTAAATGTTTCCGGTAACTGTTGATCAGTCCTGTATATCGACTTGGAGGAATTTTAGCCCATTCCTCAGTACAGAACAGCTTCAACTCTGGGATGTTGGCGCGTTTCCTCACATGAACTGCTTTCTTCTGCTTCTTCCACAACATTGATTAAGGTCAGGGATTTGACTTGACCATTCAAAACATTAACTTTATTCTTCTTTAACCATTCTCTGATAGAACGACTTGTGTGCTTAGGGTCGTTGTCCTGATGTATGACCCACTTTCTGTTGCGATTCAGTTCATGGACAGATATCCTGACATTTTCCTTCAGAATTCGCCGGTATAATTCAGAATTCATTGTTCCCTCAATGATGGTAAGTCCCAGATGCATCAAAACAGGCCCAAACCATGATACTACCACCACCATGTTTCACAGGTGGTATAAGGTTCACATGATGGAATGCAGTGTTTTCCTTTCTCCAAACATAATGGTTCTCATTTAAACCAAGGTTCTATTTTGGACTCATCCACTGACAATAAATTTCTTTCCCCCAATAGTCTTCTGGCTTGTCCACGTGATCTATGAACTACAGAAAAGCAGCAATGTTCTTTTTGGAGAGCAGTGGCATTCTCCTTGTAACCCTGCCAAGCACACCATTGTTCTTCAGTGTTCTCCTGATGGTGGACTCATGCACATTAACATTAGCCAATGTGAGAGCAGCCTTTAGTTGCTTAAAAGTTACCCTGGGTTCCTTCGTCATCCCATTGATTGAAAATACCTGTATCAAATTTCATCTTCATATAAACTGCTAATCCTACAGGTTCATATACATTTTGGATATACTGCATTTGGCAGACACCCTTATCCGGAGCGACTTACAGAAGTAAGAAGTTGCCACTCACAGATATGTAATATTGAATCATTCAGTAAATAAATGATCAAGTATAAAATTTTTGTCTCATTTGTTTAATTTGGTTCTCTTTATCTACTTTTAGGACTTGTGTGAAAATCTGATGATGTTTTATGTATATATCTGATATTTATGCAGATGTATAGAAAATTCAAAAAAGGTTCACAAACTTTCAAGCACCACTGTAAAATCCGACCATGGTATTTACAGCCAGTGAAAAGGTGCCACTATCCTTTGATGAAAAATTTATATTCTGATGGGAATGGGCTCTTCCAGAATGATAATGCACCACTGCATGGTATGATGAGAGTGAAAATGATGCAATTCATGTTATGTCCTTGACAGTCACCAGATCTCAATTTAACTGAACACCTATGAGACGTTTTAGACTGAGGTGTTTTAGACAGCGCTCTCCAGCACCATCATCATAAAAAAACAACAACTGGGGGAATATCTTTTGGAAGAACGGTGTTGATCATTCCAGGAGACTTGTAGACTCTATGCCGAGGCACAGTGAACCTGTTTTTGTGACTCATGGTGACACAGCAACCTTAGCAAGACACTTTATGTTGGTTTTATCACTGTCATCTGTCTGCAGATATCAATAGGAGGAGAATATGAATAGCAAGTTATTTTCCATGAAGGTGTAGATACCTGGTTCTGTGAAAGTGGAGGGTCATGTTTGTAGGCAAGGCCAGCTTTGATCAGAGACGTGACTGCCTCAGCTCCCCACTCCCTCATACGTGTGTTTGGATGCTGGCAGACCTGACAGAAACAAAATGATAAACATGCATCCTTTGAATTCAAATTGTGAGAGAATTATGGTATATGTGTATATAATGTTATGGTACACCAGTATAATATACACTCGTGTATGTAATGCAAACAATCAGTACAAAAAGAACAATATGTTTACTTCATAATTAAACATGGAACAAAACACAGAAACAATCAAAGTGCAGGCAATACAATATTGATAGGAGGGAAAAAACATGCAGAGCGTAATCTAGTATGGCTTAAAATGTCAGCTAATATAAAAGCTTTCAATAAAAATATTGCCGCAAAATAAACCCACTCAAAGAATAATAAGTTTGACCCTTCATTCAAGAAAAACAAGCATAGAGAAACAGTGTTACCCCAAGTACCCTACAGATCAAGAGACACCCAGTACTCAGGAAAAACAAACAAGTAGACTGGACTTGCGGTTTGTATGGATTGGCTGATTCATGTGATTAATATTTCACAAGTACTGAGGTTGCAGTCGAACAGCCAAAGCCAACATTTCTTGGCTATGTTATTTTACAGCAATATTGGTTTGGCCCATTCACTTGATTCACAATGTGATTAGCTTGGATGGTTAAATTTTTGGGGAACAAACAAAACTAAACAGATTTTCTGAAATTAAACACACCACAAACACCCCCCCAGAATTGTTTACATTAAAAGAAACGTTCAAGAATGATGCACAAGTGAAAAAGGAGATCAGGAACTTACCTTCTGCAATATAGACATGATGCAAGAAGAGAGAGAGATGAGACAGAGACAGACAGAGAGAAACAGGCAAACAGAAAAACAGAAAAATATGAAAGGTACAACACGAAAACAAGTATTCTGTCTTAGAACACAAGACTACAGAGGGTGTTTTGGTTAGAGAAAGGCACATGAGACTACACTACAAGCAGAGAGAGTAGATTAAGATGATAAGGGGCTGTGTGGCCTAACACAACTGCGTCCTTGTACTACACTCAACTCCAGAATTGCTACCATTCATGAAAATGAGCCAACAATACTTATGAGTATAAATAATTATGAGTTATGCTTATGCATCTCATATTTGTACTTGAATACTATTATTAAAAATATTTCTTGTGTGAATGATACTTGTTACTCTATGTCGTTTCACCAAATGTCTGAATGGAAATTTTTAATGTTCTACACATCGTTTTCGCCCATTCTCTTGAAGAGTCCCAGATTTCTGGAGTGTCCTCAGTCAGAACTGATCCTTTAGTCCATAATCAAAGAGGAGCTTTATTGCTCAGTTTGCAGCCCCAGTGGCCATAAGGCTCCAGCTACCTCTAAAAGGTGTGCAGTAAGAGGTCTCCATAAGATTTCTATGCGGTCCATATTCACCAGGCCCGTCTCCAACAGCTTAGCTACTGCGAACAGAGACGGCTCCTGTCGACCAGATGTGAAAAAAACAAAACATTAGAAACCTGCAAACTTGTGTCGTGTAAATACACACCTATTAAAACTATTAAAGTATTCATTATTAATAATAATTAATAATAAATAACAATTTTAGAAACAATGAAATCTACATAATAGAGGGGTACAAAGACTTTTGATTGATCAAACCTTTGCACGAACTCAACAAATATTATTGTTCTAGAACAGCGGGATAGAAACCACGCGCAGAGCATAACGCAATAAAACCATGACTGAGGCAAATCCATGCCTTTCACGCCTTCACACCTGCAGCTTCTCAAGGCGTGAGATGTGGCCATATTTTGGGTACCTTGAAAATGACCAGGGTGATCCAGCAATAATCTTGCTAACAAGCATCCTGACCTTCAGCAAGAGCTTAAAAGCTGAGGGATAATTGTTCTGTATACGTTTTTGTAATGATTAAAAATATTTTAGTAGGATAGCCCATATATATCCAGATGCCCCACTTCTAGTTGGTGTTTTCATCAATTGGAAGTTACATGCTCCTGCTGAGGATGGCCCCACGTGGTGCAGCCTAAAGATCACTGGGATTGCTGGGGATCTTGCCACTTGAAGACAATGGGGATGGCTTTGGACATCAATTCATATGAACAGTTATGCTATGCCAGTTATGCCAGGACTACAAATTGCTATTATAGCCTTAGCACTGCCATTACCACAAACAGTTTTGCACTCAAGTCTCCATCAGTGAACAGTGGAGAAGTTCAACAAAACAGACTTCGTGTAAAACTGTAGTGAATTTTCCTGGTTACCCAGCTGCACTATTTGAACATGTAGTATTAGTACATTTAGAGAAGGGACTTATTTATAAATGCACTATTCATTGTCACCCAGATGAGGATGGGCTCCCTTTTGAGTCTGGTTCCTCTCAAGGATTCTTCCTCACTACCGTCGCCTACCAACAAGTTGTGACAATATGGTAATTATTATGCGTAGACGCATGTATTTGCCATGGATATGACGATAACGGATTCATTATACCATCTCATAGTGACTCGATCAGCATGCTCCTCTTGGTATTAACCCAATTAGCATTTAGTTTTGGACTTTATTGTAGACAAACCTTGTTATTGCCGTAAGCCATCTCCATAGCTTCCATGGACAGGGAACACAAGGCATTGATCAGATGATGAAGAGAGACATCATCCAGGTACCTGCATGATGCACAAAACATGTAATACAGTAATAATCCTACAGTGCACTGTGAGTGATGAGCAACATGATGCAGAACTTACTGGGAGCTTTCAAAGAGTCTGGAGAGGATGTTGGAGATGACTGGAAGGTCTGTCATTACAGCAGTTGTTAGAACCTGTGGAAGAAACAAATACTGGTTAGGGGCTTATCTGTGTGTAAAAAAATGGATTTGGCTAAAGGTGATTAAACATACAGTGCTGGGACCCTCCACTGCTCTCCCAGGCTTCAGCGCTCCACCGACCCCTGGCTTCAGACCCAAAATCCATACCAGGTGCTGAGAAAAACAGAGGAAGGAGGAGACAGTTGTACTGAACAAACGCATATATATTTATTCATCGCAGCACTGATGCAAGGTCACCATGGCTCTTAGCCCTGAGGTATTAAACTATGAGTTTTAGAGCAAACACAGCAGGTTGTTTTTTTTGCATAAATAATGAATGCGTTCTGTAAAATGACATGCAAGAGCCTTGAGGTTAATGAACAACCTGTTTGTTGTGTGTGCATATATAGCATTCCAATTTCTGCAATAAGCACGAGGCAATAATCAAAATGTTTTTGAGTTTGTTTGTTTTTTGATACAGAATAATGAGGTGTAGTACATTTTGCTCCAGGGTTACACACCAGCTGTACGCAAAGAAATAAAATCAATCAGAGAACTGGCTAGAGAGACGGATGTCCAAATGGGTGTGTTATTACCTGCAGGGTAGCAAGCACTAGCTGCCAAGAGGTTCCCAACACAGACCCATGGCAATGAGCTAGATTCAACAGAGTCCGCATACACTGGATGTTTTTGGCTGTGAGCTAAAATAAAGAGAAAGAGAAAGTCACTTAAGTTACGGTGGAAAAAAAAAGGATAAGCATTCAAATCCATAAAAATCAGCCCTCTGTATTTTACAGGCAGGAAATATAGATTGCAATAAGCATTTGGTAGTATTTTCATCTTACCACCACAGTGCCCTGGGGCTGTGCACTGAGCGGTTGTCCCACAGCCACTACCTGCTGATGAGACTCACTGGATGGACTAATGATCTGCACATTCTGGCCTTGGATAGAGTATGCTGCAACACACACACACACACACACCCACACACGCCACAGATATACCATATGCATTCCAAAAGGCTCCAAACACCCACCGGCATGTGAATACCGACTAACTCATACAGAATGACTCACTTTTGTTGGAGAGGCTAGCTGCGTTGCTGCAGAGTACCGTAAGAGCGTAGTGTGGGGGAAGTGAGGCTTTACAGATAGCAGTGATGAAGGCGTCTCGAGGGGTCACAAGGCCAAGACGACCACACAAAGACGCCATAGTCAATTCGGCCTTAAGGATATTCTCTGTGGCTGCCTCATCAGTACTTTACACCACACACACACACATACACACACACACACACACGTATACATGGTAGAAAAATATTTCCTCAATATTGGATCATGTGTGTTCAGGCAGTCTGACAATAGTATTTGCAAGAAGGCTCCTCTTACCTTGCGTCTAGGAGGAGAGAAAGAGCTGCTAGCAGACCACACCAGCACGCACTCACCATCTCTTCCCACACTTGGTGGGGTTCTGTAACAAATTCACATTTATAATGGCACCACAGTTCCGATCAAATATAAACACAGCCCAGTATATCAAGTTGTCAGACGTGTGCAGTAAATAGACATCATTCTAAAAATAAATATGTAGTTGTTAAATCTGAGTTATTTTAAAGATTTTAAGATTGTGTCTAATCTCAAAACATTAGATTTGTTTTTACAGCGAAATAACTGGTACTTGGACAACAAAACCGGTTCCGTTCTGGCACCTTCAATCAGAAGATGGGGGTCAGTGTATTTGGGGGTCAGTAGACAGTCTCAAATGCCATTTTGTAACTGCGTGACACTTGAGTTGTTGGAAATATCAGCGGCGCTTGAAAGGTGAGCACTGGTCCTCGGGAATCAGGGTTACCAAAATAAAAGTCTGATTCTTTATAAAGCGTACGACTAAACAGCTTTCGTACTAGTTTAAAAAGTTTTGCATAAGGGATTAGCACTTACGTGGTTCCTGAGGACTTTCTTCACTCTGTGGAGGGAGACTAGGCTCCGCCTCTTCTCTGGCAGCAGCTTTCTCTTCCTCCTTGGCCAGCTCCTTCTCGATAATAGAGGTGATGCTTCGCACGAGATCGAGCAGGGCACTAAATGCCACAGACATTGCGTAGCCCTCAGGGATGGAAGGTGGTTCCACTTTATCCAACATCTCCAGACTGGTGCAGAGGAACCAAGGGGGAGCTCAGTGAAAATCCCAAGCCACATATTCCGATTTACTGTATTCGTTAACTTTTAAGCACAGTTACATAAAATACTATTCTGAGAGGACAATTTGGAAATTGAAACATTGTGAAGATTTCTGTGTTTTGAATGTTAGGAGTGAGTGCTAGAAGGAGAAAGTTACTGACTATGTGGCCTTGGCACTGCCCTGCACGCTGACACTCATTAGGGGGATCCACATGCCACGATACTCAAAAGCAGCCTGGGTGCTCAGACCTCCAGGGCCACCAGCTGCTCCTGGACCTCCCTGAGCTGAAGCCTGGGCACCGGACACTGAACCACCTGAGAGGAAGCAAGATAGAAACAGAAAGAAGAGAGCGCACGCAGGAAACGAAAGAAGGAAATAAAGAGAGGAAGAAACAAATAAGGAAAGAAATTATATCAGTTATGAATTATACACTAATAGATTTTGGCTTATAAAGTTCCAATATGTGCGTGTGTGTGCGCGTGCGTGTGTGTGCGTGTGAGAGAGAGAGAAAGAGATAGACCTGCAGGTGTGTTAGCAGAAACATTTCCTATGCTGGGTACAATGAAAAGAGACTGGATGAAAGAACCAAGTGCATTGACGATGTCTCTGAATACTTTGGTAGAGTGCTGCTTCATGTCATAGGACTGGCAAAAAGACCTACGCATAGCACAGAGACACATACAGCGAACACATGAGACCCAGAGTAGACATGCAGAAATGATAATCACAAAAATCCTACTTGAAACACAGGGACATAAAGCATGGCCTCTGTGAGTAGGTGCTCACCGCAGTAAATGTGGCTGCACACAAAGCCTGTGTACCGACTCCACAGCCACAGCTCTGAGCCACTGAGGCTTCTCACCATCCAGAAACTTCACCAGCAGAGACAGGAAGATCTCACACTCGGTCACCTATACAACAACATACAGTTGCTCTTAGATCAAGATGAGACCCGGGGGCAAAGCACAAGAGCAAGCAAGGAAATCTGCTTCAGAGCATCTCTACTGGTGTGACAGCAAGCGAATGAGCAAAAATGCATGTAAAATGACTGTCGCAATGATGTTTGTTGGTAAATGAGACCGTTTAGATGTTCGACGCAAGTTAATCGAAGAGGGCTTTGGCTGAATGTGCGTTGTGTCGACGTCACATGACGCGTCTCGGCCCAAACCTGCTGAAAATCTACAGTAAGTTTGAAAATTGGGAACATTGCGGAGTTTGCATGGTTTTGCATTAATTTCGCAACATCCTGGAGGGACGGTGTAAAGCCGCAAGGACGCGTAATGAAGCAGCGTGGAGACATTTCTCACCAGCAAGCTGTAGAAGTGCTTGATCAGTATGGAGACAACCCGCAGCAGGCGCATACAGATGGGAAAATAGGGTTTCTCCACAGGGGCAGGTGATGCAGCGCAACTGCTGCTGCCCTGGCGGAACTTGATGTTGGGCGAGAAAAGCTTGATCACCAGAGGACACACACGCTCCTTCAGCAGGAAACTGAACTCTTGATGCTGAGGTGGGAGAGGGCATACGGTTTCAAAGAGCAGTCACACTCATATGGGACAAAATACTGATTTTGTATGTAGAGCAAGTATAAAAATAAATAAATATATATATATAAAAGCAATGCCAAATCAAATATGCTCTGAGCCATCTAAACTAGGTTAAGCGGGATGCATTTGTGTGCACTTACGTGTAGAAAAACTCTAGGGAAGTCATTTAAAACAGACTCCAGAAGTTCCAGCCCAAATGTCCGTGTCATCTCAGTCATTCCCACCAACCAGTAGGGGGCATCAGCGTTCACCAACTGGCACAAGTCCTATACCACAAGCATGAATGATTAGAAAACCAGAACTTGTACAGGTGCATCTCAAAAAATTAGGATATTGTGGAAAAGTTAATTTTTCCCCGTAATTTTATACAAAAAGTGGAACTTTAATATATTCCAGATTCATTACACACAGAGTGAAATATTTCAAGCCTTTTTTTGTTTTAATCTTGATGATTACAAAAATCCAGTATCTCAAAATATTAGAATAAATAATTTATAAATACTGAAATGTCGACCTTCTGAAAAGAATGTTCATTCATGCACTCAGTACTTGGTTGCGGCTTTAATCCTTTTGCATGAATTACTGCATCAATGCGGCGTGGCATGGAGGCAATCAGCCTGTGGCACTGCTCAGGTGTTCTGGAAGCCCAGGTTGCTTTGATAGCAGCCTTCAGCTCGTCTGTATTATTGGGTCTGGTGTCTCTCATAGATTCTCTATGGGGTTCAGGTCAGAAGAGTTGGCTGGCCAATCAAGCACAGTAATACCACAGTCAGTAAACCAGTTACTAGTACAGCCACAGGTTCATCCCTCCCACGTGCAAGACGGAACGCTTCAGATGTTCCTTTGTGCTGACAGCCATCAGAGTGTACAACACTTAGCCACCCCCTCCCTTGACCTTACCTTACTTTTGACTACACTACAAATACACTGCTACACTGTTTTCATATGGGTACCATACTGTACTTTTTGCACTGCTCACACATCACATCACCGTTTCAAGGTTTTTGTTATATGTCCACACTGATCATACCATACAGCTGCAATATGTATATAGTATTTGTTCATATGCGATATGTACAAGGGCTACTTGCATAGTTGGACTGTACATTGTTGCTTGCTGTATATACTGCTCATATGTATGTGTGTGTGTATATTTTATATATATATATATATATATATATATATATATATATATATATATATATATATATATATATATATATATAAAATGTATAGAGTTTGCGCTTATGTCTATACATATTTATACATCTTGTATATACTCCTTATATATCCCTGTATTGTTCTCCTTACTATCTCTTAACTCTTCTTTCTTTTGTTTTTGTCTTTTTTTTGACTGCTGCTATGACACCCTAATTTCTCCATCTGGGGATTAATGAAGTATTATCCTATTTTATCTTAGTTGTTTTGGCAGTGCGGGCAAGTGCCAAGTCCTGCTGGAAAAGGAAATCAGCATCTCCATAAAGCATGTCAGCAGATGGAAGCATGAAGTGCTCTAAAATCTCCTGGTAGATGCTGCATCGACTATCGACTTTAGAAAACACAGTGGACCAAAACCAGCAGATGACATGGCACCTCAAATCATCACTGACTGTGGAAACTTCACACGGGACTTCAAGCAACTTGGATTCTGTCTCTCTCCACTCTTCCTCCAGACTCTGGGACCTTGATTTCCAAATGAAATGCGACACTTACTTTCATCTGGAAAGAGGACTTTGGACCACTGAGCAACAGTGTCTTTAGTAAAAAAATGTGTTTTGAGTTAATTAGCTGATTAGAGCTCTTCTCAGGTTGACATTGCTGTATTTTAAATTCTTTATTCTAATATTTTTGAGATACTGCATTTTTCCAGTTTCTCATTTCCATGAGCTTTAATCATCAAGATTAAAACAAACAAAAAAAAGTCTTGAAATATTTCACTTTATGACAACACTTTACAAGACAACACTAAATAAACTATAACCAGAAAGTATCCTGAGAGCATACCCATTTTGCTTTTCTAACATTTATGGCTTTAGCTGATCCCCAAACTCTAGCGGTCAACAGACCAATAAAGCACTTGTATAAAAATCTGCAAAGGAAGGGATAGCTTGACAAAAGCTAGATGATGAACTTGTGTCTGTGACCATTATATCTGTACCTGAAATAGCATGTAGGCATCTTTAGCACTTGGTCTGAGGGTGCTCACAGACCTGCGGTTACTGTTAGCTTGAATAACGGGAGGCTGCTCTGCCATGCCTGATGGGAAAGACAATAAGTGTAATGAACACAGAGTTACAGGGAGCAACCTGGGAACTTAAAGACATACACACAAAAAAAAAATCACATCCTTTAATAAAATTAATATAATTATATACTTCAGGTCAGATTTTGTAAATAAAGTGTTTTATACAGAAACTTGCAATAAAAAAAAAACGAACAAATACAACAAAAAAACATGAATGCATGGGGCAACTGGTACAAACAGCTTATTGTTTTCAGAAAAGAATGGGATTAAAGCATTCCGAAATCACTGTACATTTATGCATAATAGAGCATATCGACGCATAGCTGATAAAAATGCCTCTTATTGTCAGTGTCGAATGTGAAGGTCAAGGACCACGAGATGACAAATCTCTTGATGGTGATATTACTGACATTTAAGAAAACTATCATCTCATGTATATCTTTGTGCTTCATTTCAATTAATAAGGACTTCTGTCTAATTTTCGTTAAATTGCTAAAAACCTGGGAGCTGATAGACCAGTGCCCCTCAAGTCAGCAGAAGAATATACGTGTTATACCAACAAAGGGCTCAGATTCAAGTCTATTAGAGTCTACAAAATGTTTAGAAAAGAAGACTGCATATGTATTTGTTGGTCTAAGACCGCCATTCAGCTTCCGAACTAGTACCAACAGCAAGGTTATCACCTCGTACCCTCACATAGGAAGCCTATAAATGGCCCTTGCTAGGACACGCTTGTCCTCTGGGAATTTGTTTTAGTCAATCCCAGTAACTCAGGAGGCTTGGTTGTCCTCTGAGCAGCTGTAGAACCACATTTACACATGTAGGGTTGCAAGAGTATGAGAATTTCATGACACGATAACCGTCACAGAAAAGATCATGGTTTCACGTTATGCTTACACAATTATTATTATCATCATCATCATTTGAAGGAATGAAAACAGAAGGGTTTTTTTGGTTGAACAAATGCTTTATTATAATTTTAAACCATTTTTTAAAATGGAACGTGTGTAAAAAAGTCTCCTTTTTGAAAATAAATCAAATAAATAAGAAATCTCCCATTCGAACAAAATTAATTAGCCGTGAAAAAAGGAGCAGGACCTGCTGTGGCATTGTTTGGAATGATTTTCGGTGAAAAAGAACGAAAACAGACAATATTGAGTCTAATATGCAAGTCACTTAATATTAACTTATTGTTCACATGTTAGCATAGCATGTAATACATAACATGTAATACTACATTTTTCAAGTAGTATTAGTTTAATATGCTATGCTAACTTATTGTTCACATGTTGGCATAGCATATTAAACTAATACTACATGAAAAATAACATCAGCTGTGTGATCTTTTAAAATAATGTCCTTTGATTATTAACATGTACTGTACAGCGCAGCCAGACTGCTCCTGTCTGTTCCATTAACACACAAGAATTTGGGAATATCGCATAAAAAACGCTGGATGGAAACACCAGATATGAATAAAATCTCCAAAAAGCACACAAAAAACATGATTTTTTTTTATTTGATAAGAAGACAGGCGCATAAACTAAGCACCTGTGGTGTTTGGCCCCCAATAATAATAATAAATAATAATAATAATAACAATAATAATAATAATAATAATAATAATAATAATAATAATAAGACATGGTCAATTCTACACGCTACTAGACCTGTCGTAAATGTGCCTACATTTTTGGAATGCAATTTACACTCATCCGACCGAGTGTCTTATGCTTTGCAAACTGGCATATCGGTTTCTGTACTTACATTCCTGTGTGTTGCAGGATTTACAAGTAAAACTTCATCATACTGCCTGTACCACTTGTGAGAGAGTCGGCCTCTTTTTACAGGCACTGATCTCGGCCCTGAGGCTTCTACGTCTGCCCGTGCAGCCATTATGCGTTCCCTATTATCAGGTTGCAGCTTCAGTGCGCTCTTCAAGGTGCACAAGAGCTCTTGAATTAAACTGGTACACTATGGAATAGCCCAGCGTCTTGCTTGTATTAAACGGATTAAGCATTTGTTCAGTTGTGTTGGGTGGAGGATCCTGCTTTAGTTTTGCCAAGGCAGCCGTAACTACATCCTTTACATCATACCGTGCCATATTTCTTTCTTACGCTCTGGTTGTCAGAACGTTATAATGGCTGGCCATCGGCAGTCCTCTCAGAGATGGGCCTCAACATTAAAGAATTAGATGAAACCACTGAAAGTACATCAACTTCCTCACAGGCTTGACTCTTCACTACATTGTTACATTGCTGCTAACAATCCATGGCTCACTACCACTTCCCCATGTCTATTCCAATGCAGTAAAAGCATAAAAACATTACACCTTCTCAAATACCTTTGAATTTTTCATCCTCCGCGACCATCCTTTCAAACACCACGGTGACGACCTGCCTGACTGTAGCTGCTGCCGTGTTGTTGGTGATGTTGTCTTTAGTGAAGTGAAGACGGAAGCACAGCACGATGGCCTGGAAAAGAACAGGAAACAATACACATGTCTCTAGAAGAGCTCTAGAATACAGTCCCTGGTATGCTAGAAAACAATTTTCTTTGATTGCTAAAAGGTCAGTTAAAACAGGTGTGCTTCATGTGAATCAGGTGTGAATTCCAAAATGGGTAACTGGACGCACTGCCCATGTTGAGTGTGATGCCAAAACACACCAATTTCTTCACGTTGCAACATGTACCATCAAAGGAAATCAAGTTATACTATCAGAACTTCATATCAGCTTCACTTGTAAGAAGTGTAAACAGAAAGAAAAAAACAGTAATACAGGGTTTTGGAGACATCCAAACAACTTTAATTGTAACTGGACAGAATGTCTGATTCACAGTCAATACAGACTTATAAAACATAAATACAAATATATATTGACTTTACAACACAATTGGTCAGTACTGATTCTTTTAAAATAGAGGTGTACAAAATGTAATAAACTATGAAGGACTCAATCATGTTACATGTCCTACATGACAGTATTTTGGTAACACACTGACTCTTGATTATGTTAAGGGTGTTGCGTGTTTTATATGGGTGGTACCTTTGAGAGGACTTCATCGTGCACTACTGTGTTGGTGGTAAGCAGTACTAGAACGGTTTGTAGGAGCTTTAATTCCTCTAGGCCATTCTCCATCAGCTGCCACAACATATTAATAATGTTTCCTGCTGCTGCCTGAAAAGACACACATTCAGAGTATTTCACACGGGAGTTGAGGTAGATGTGGATGGTACACGACTTCCAAGCACCATCAAATATATTTACTGACCCTATATGCCATGATGATGTGATAAATGAGGAAAGTATCAGTTTAGACTGGGTATTCAATGTTTTTAACTTTCATGTTACTGAAAAAAAATCTTAAACTGCTCTATAAAGGGCTTCCATGTGGTGCAACAGAAAAGCATTTGTCCTATCGTCAGGAAAGCTCGATGACGTCATAGCCATCTGTGGCCAGGAGTCCAAGAGAGCAAAACTGACCATGCTCTCTAAGTGGAAAGGATGGCATCAGACCCACGCTAGCCAATTGTGAGTGTCTCATTTGTGAGGAACATTTGTGAGTGTCTCATTTGTGAGGAACATTAGTGACTGTGTTTGGCTGCCCTGTGAGGTAGCATGAGCAGCAGGTGGATGCACACATCTTACAGCACAAAAGAATGGCTGAAACGGAAAAGTTGGAAGTGTTTTAAACTGGCATGCAATGAGTTCAGACCTAAATCCCATTGAAAACCCTTGGAGAGAGCTGAAATCTGCCATTGCAAAAAAGGACTCCTGCAAACTTAAAAGCGCTTGAACGCATAGCAGTGGAAGAGTGGCAGAAAATACCAGCAGATATTTGCAAGAAGCTTCTAGATGGCTACAAGAAACTTTTAGAGGATGTACTTGCTGCCAAAGGTTCTGCAACCAAATATTAGTAAAGGTTGCCAATAATTGTGTCCAGCGTACATTTTTGTCTGTATTTTTTATTTCACTATATGAAAGCCTTTTTGTTGTTGTTGTTCAATAACCTTGGACATGTTATTAAAATTTCCACATTATGCTAAATTGGTTCATTTGCATTTATTAATATAAGACATTCTAAATTCTGCACTTACAATTCAGGGGTGCCAATAAATTCTAACCAGGACTGTATACACACACACAGTACTGTGCAAAAGTTTCAGGCACCCTATTTTTTTTAGTACAAACTTTGTTACAGATTTTTATTTTATGACTTCTACATTTTCGAGTCAGCACAAAAACATTTTGGATTCTCAAACATTAGTTTTTCTAGCACAAAATTAAATGCTACAGAAGAAAGATTTGTATGTCAGTAAAGAAAGCAGCATATTGTGTAAGAGACCACTTTTCAGACAAAAAAACATAATGAAGGCTGCTGGATTCTGCTGCAAAAATAAGAAGCAAGTGCTACAGTCAACGTCTCCCGAAGAACCGTGGCTGGTTCTGCAAGATGCTCAATAACACTTACAGCTCATTTACTAATTCTACCTGAGACTACTTTTATATATTTTTTTATTTTATTTTTTTAAAGCAAAGAGTCATCACACTAAATACTGGCTTTGTTTCATTTATTACTATTTACTGCTCTTTATAGTATTTTTTTAATGGAGAAATATTTAATGTCATTATTTTTGAAGGCATCTTGGCTCTACAGCATTTCTTTGCATGTGCCTAAAACTTTTACACAGCATTATGTGTGTGTGTGTATATATATATATATTTATACACACACACACACACATATACATACACACACACACACACACACACACATACATATATATATATATATATATATATATATATATATATATATATATATATATATATATATATATATATATATATACACACATAGCTCCAGATTTGCTATACTGTTAAATAATATATGTTTATTTGCACAGACAAGTCCAAATAACTTTCCGTTCTACCTTTGACAAAGTCTGTCAAAGTTTTTGCGGTTCAACTCATTTCAGCTATGTGAGGTGAGCTTTGCCTTTTACGGAACTTTGTGGACGTTACCAAATGCAAAGCAGCTGTGCCCTGTATAAGTGATTGGCATTCATTAACAAATACATGCGTGCATGAAGTACATCAGCATTTCCTACAGTTTTGCAAATCTTTCATTTATCTTATGTGAACACTAACACACAGCGTTGACACTCATGTCAACTTTATGCATAGTCTATTGTTCTAGTTGGTTTCTCCGTTTGCAAAAGAAGCAATTCGATGTTTCTTTCAGGCAAAACAGCAAATAAGTTAATAATATGCATTCAATGAATTAATTCTGGCTTAAAGAGCAGAAGAAATACTCAAAAAGAAAAACTGAGAAAATGGACAGAAAAAAATATTACTGATTTGATCCATGCTTATAAGAGGCTTGTAAATTTATATTGACATTGACAGGGCAAATGTTAGCAGCAGAACTATACTGTTCAAATGAAATAAAAGCAGCTAAGAGAAGCTTGCAGCAATATCATACGTTTATCATAAAATATATTATTTCAGACCAATTATTATGTATTTATCTACATTTGACAATTAGCCACAGAAAAGTGTGACTGGGACAATGTACATATATGTACATATACATACAGTATCTCACAAAAGTGAGTACACCCCTCACATTTTTGTAAATATTTGATGATATCTTTTAATGTGACAACACTGAAGAAATGACACTTTGCTACAATGTAAAGTAGTGAGTGTACAGCTTGTGTAACAGTGTAAATTTGCTGTCCCCTCAAAATAACTCAACACACAGCCATTAATGTCTAAACAAAGACAACTAAATTAATGTCTAAACTGGCAACAAAAGTGAGTACACCCCTAAGTGAAAATATCCAAAGTGTCAATATTTTGTGTGGCCACCATTATTTTCCAGCACTGCCTTAACCCTCTTGGGCATGGAGTTCACCAGAGCTTCACAGGTTGCCACTGGAGTCCTCTTCCACTCCTCCATGACGACATCATGGAGCTGGTGAATGTTAGAGACCTTGTGCTCCTCCACCTTACGTTTGAGGATGCCCCACAGATGCTCAATAGGGTTTATGTCTGGAGACATGCTTGGCCAGTCCATCACCTTCATCCTCAGCTTCTTTAGCACGGCAGTGGTCTTCTTGGAGGTGTATTTGGGGTCGTTATCATGCTGGAATACTGCCCTGCGGCCCAGTCTCCGAAGGGAGGGGATCATGCTCTGCTTCAGTATGTCACAGTACATGTTGGCATTCATGGTTCCCTCAATGAACTGTAGCTCCCCAGTGCCGGCAGCACTCATGCAGCCCCAGACCATGACACTCCCACCACCATGCTTGACTGTAGGCAAGACACGCTTGTCTTTGTACTCCTCACCTGGTTGCCGCCACACACACTTGACACCATCTGAACCACATAAGTTTATCTTGGTCTCATCAGACCACAGGACATGGTTCCAGTAATCCATGTCCGTAGTCTGCTTGCCTTCAGCAAACTGTCTGCGGGCTTTCTTGTGCATCATCTTTAGAAGAGACTTCCTTCTGGGACGACAGCCATGCAGAGCAATTTGATGCAGTGTGCGGTGTAAGGTCTGAGCACTGACAGGCTGACCCCCCACCCCTTCAACCTCTGCAGCAATGCTGGCAGCACTCATATGTCTGTCTCCCAAAGACAACAGTATGGATTTGACACTGAGCACGTGCATTCAGCTTCTTTAGTCAACCAAGGCGAAGCCTGTTCAGAGTGGAACCTGTCCTGTTAAACCGCTGTATGGTCTTGGCCACCGTGCTGCAGCTCAGTGTCAGGGTCTTAGCAATCTTCTTATAGTCTTGGCAATCTTCTTATAGCCTAGGCCACCTTTATGTAGAGCAACAATTCTTTTTTTCAGATCCTCAGAGAGTTCTTTGCCATGAGGTGCCATGTTGAACTTCCAGTGACCAGTATGAGGGAGTGCGAGAGCGATGACACCAAATTTATCACACCTGCTCCCCATTCACACCTGAGACCTTGTAACACTAACAAGTCACATGACACCCGGGAGGGAAAATGGCTAATTGGGCTCAATTTGGACATTTTCACTTAGGGGTGTACTCACTTTTGTTGCCAGCGGTTTAGACATTAATGTCTGTGTGTTGAGTTATTTTGAGGGGACGGCAAATTTACACTGTTACACAAGCTGTACACTCACTACTTTACATTGTAGCAAAGTGTCATTTCTTCAGTGTTGTCACATGAAAAGATATCATCAAATATTTACAAAAATGTGAGGGGTGTACTCACTTTTGTGAGATACTGTATATACATACATATAAAATTAGAAAACCGATGTATAATTTTGGGGGAAAATTAAATAAATAAATACAATAAATCATTCTAATTTAAATGTTAACATTCTGAAAATGTTCAAAAAATGTAAAAATCAGAAGTTATCTATTTAAAAAAAAAAAATAATCGAAATAAAAAAGTTAATCAAGATGCATCACGATAGATAAAGAATCGAGCCTCTTGGCATCCCAAAATGAAATCTAATCGATATGTATAGAGATTCACGTCCCGTTCTGCTTTCTAACAGAAGGCTAGACACCCTCGCAAAAACATATATGAAAATAGTAGTTAGAAGTGAGGAGTTTCAGGTGTGGCCTTTCTCCCAAACTTGAGTTGAGCTATTAAGCTTAATTGTCTTTTATTTTAAGGATCTCTGACTGAACAAAGTGTTCTAGATACTAAACACTAGCATATTTTAGAAAAAAGTTAGGGTTTGGCCTGAGAGTTGAGAACCATGACATCAGCTCATGCAGAGAGTAAGGCTTATTCATTCCCTCATGGTCAAAACATATCTTTGTGCTGGTCTGTCGGACACAAACACACTCATTTAACTGACTCTGCTGAGACAGAGCTGCAAAACAGACCTGGTAGATGTATAGTTTTAGAGGCTATGTAGAGGGACTGTAGGCTATAAACGAAGAACTGGAGAAAACAACTGCGTGTATTTTTAAAATCCTGTATTTACCGCAATAGTGATTTATAAGTCTTTATAAGTCTGCTGCACAAAACACCTTAAGGCTGTCGTTTTTTATAAATTTATTTGTTTTGCTTTCAAAGATTTCTAGAGATTTTCCAAAATTCAGCGTGTGGAACCTAGAAGTACGCTTCAGTGTTGATTATTCAATAAAACATCTTCAAAACACAACAAACATCACCTGAAGTTCAGCACCAAATAGGTTTGTGGGACTGTGTGTACGCCAACGCCCTACCGTGCCCCCTAGCTATCGCTGATTTATGATAGTATCGCCTCTGATCGGAGCGGGCGTGGCCAGGCAAACCCCCCCCAAAAATGTGTATCATGTTCACGTGACATCAATACAGTGGAAAAATACCAGAAACTAGTTACGAGTAAGCTGTAGCTGCAATCGTAGCATTGGCGTTTAAAATTTCAAAACTGAAGTCGGGACTGTAAACAAACCTGGCAAGTTAGTAGCAGTAACTAAGCGCATTATAAAATTTAAATTAAATTCTAGAAACTACACGTGCATGAGCTCTGTAGTGAACAGCAGCAGAGATACGTATTGAATTCCGTCACAGTAAAGTCGCTCTGATAAACAACACACCGTTTTAATTCACTCATTTAAATCTCCATGCATGTTTCGAGAGAAAAATATATTTGTGGCTTTATCTGTTTGTGAGCTCTGACAAGTAAAACTAAAACACATCGAATAAAGATGTCTTGTTGCTCTTCTCTGAAGTCAGACAGCAGGTTATTAACGTTTATATAGCATAGTCATTTATAGGATTTATCGTACGATAAACAGACATGACCTCGATCGTTTTTGCTGACTTCGATATCGCCCGTTGTGTTTGCATGCGTATTAACCCGCTAGTAAAGCACTTCAGTTTACCCCTGCCCATTCAGTGTTTGGCTTCAGCTCACGCAGCTTAAGCAGGTCAATCCCCGACGTTATTGATTACGACTGGATTATGTGAAACAGTAGAACTATCCTTTGTTTCTTTACATAAGAATGAAGGTCTCCAATATTTTAGCCGTTCGCGCTGCTTCTGTCCTCTCGTCTGCTCTAGGGCTGTCAAATTAACATTCGGACTTCGAACAGTCGTCGCATTTAAGATAAACACGCACATTCAAATGCAAAAACTGTGCATTCAAGTTCAAGAGATGTAGCAAGCACTAGCAGCGATTTCAATTTAAACATACTGTTCTAATGACATTAACTGTGCACTAACAAAGGATAGTTCTACTGTTTCACATAATCCAGTCATAATCAATAACGTCGGGGATTGACCTGCTTAAGCTGCGTGAGCTGAAGCCAAACACTGAATGGACAGGGGTAAACTGAAGTGCTTTACTAGCGGGTTAATTAACGAACTCACCCAAACGCATCCTAAACACATGAGATTAATCAGACATTTACACAACAGAAACCTAATATTACAAATATTACTTCTGCACAAAATGACCATAATGCGCACGTGAACTTGAACTGAAAAAAGGCGCAAGGTAGAATGCTACGTCGCGTTGAATACGCTCTTTACGTAATGACAATGAAGAACTACGGCATAAAGTATTCTGAATATTACAGTCCATGTAATGTTAATCACTGATTAGAGCTCTAAGCTTCGTTCATTTTTTTATTTATTTATTTCAAAAAAGGGACAGTGTACATTAATCGACGTTCATAAATGTAAATGTACCCAAGTTAACCCGAAGGCTAATTTTCGTTTTTGGTGCTTTCTCACAATGGGGAAATATATAGTGCTAAATTGACTTTATTGGCGTGTAAGATTATTATAAATATGCATTACCACAGTATACCTTCAAATAGAGTTTATGAGCCTAATGAAATAAACTTTCGCGTGTGTGGGTCTGGTTTAAAATGAGCACTTATTGAAGTGTCGCCGGTTATAACGCTTCAGTGAGCTTTTAACTTTTAATCGATCTCAGTACGCCACTGGCTCACACTTACAAACATGCAGGCACTTTGTGTTTAACCACAAAGACGTGGTGTAAAAACAACCTGTTACAGAACAGCCTTTCTGCCATACAGCTGCTTTATAGCTTCTATCGCCTAATAATTAACATAGTATAGTGTCTTTCTGTTGGTGAACCCCAACACGGCAGATTACGGCAGAGCATCGAGTAGTCGGTGAACACATGGGTTCGACAACAGGAATAATAGACCACTAGAGGTACTCTTTAAATACTTTATGACATGTATAAACCCCTGCTAGACGTCGTGCATGTGTATGAGAGAGCGGTGTGAGGCAGTGCCTACCTCTGACACCACCTCATGCGACATGAGTCTCTGAATGGCAGCGAGACACAGCTGGGTGATTTTGGGCTCTTTGGTTCCACAGCCCATCAGGAACGGCTGTACCACCTCAGAGCTATTCTCTTTCAGAGCTGAGGAGAGACAACAACAGCAAATTAAACAAAAAACAAAGTTCCTGCATCTTTCTCGGGCAATCTTCTTTAAGAGAAACACAAACAACTGTACAGATAGATCAATGACGAGTACAAGACATAACATTTTTTGATAATTCAGGTGTCTAAGCAGCACCAATAAATATCCCTGGAGTGATCTCTTACAAGATTATCAGCACTAAAGAACAAACATACCACATGCAAAGCCTGCTTATAAATGAATGGGGCTAGGAGTTAAAATATTATCATCTCACTTCCAAAAACACTTAAAATAATGAGCGTATTTACCAGCAAGGATGTCCGTGTTTCTTGCAGCTATCGTCTTAATCTTAACAATGCCAGATTCTGCAGCCTGCAAACAAAATAAACAGAGTTTCACGTTTCAAAATACATCTTTCTCTCAGTGAGCGCTTACAGGTATAACAATAGAGGGATCATCATTTAGCCTTGATTAGTTTGTTCGTTCTGCAGCAGGGGGTCTCCAGTTTACCGAACCCGCTGAGAAGTTGACACGGGTGTTTGATCATGGAAAACGCTAAATCGTGTAGTTATGTGGCCGCCGAAAGCGCTGATTATATGAGGAGAAACCTGCTCTTTCCTCAGATCGACTGCTGCGCAATAAGAGAAGTGCATTACGGCCTACACACAAATGTAACCGTCTACACTACATCATGCAAATTACCTTTATCTGCTAACAGAGGTCTTTTAGAGCACCACAGCCTGCTACATCATATGCCTAATCAACATTTAAATTCACACGTAGAAAAGACCTGTAATGAGGAACATCCTTTAAGTGGGGGTCTAAAGTTTCTCTCAAGTGATGCGTATTTTTATATCTGCAGTTAATGTTAAGGAAAGGGGAATAATTTCCAATTTTATTGAAGCTGTGGTTAGGAGGTCATATACTTTATGTGATATGTCATCATATATTTAACAATCAAGAACATACCTATCTGTAGATGAACTCTTAGGTAGCACAGTCTCCAGTCTGTTTTTTGTCAGAAACACCTAGTTTCTGGTTACCATGGCACAGGCTCATCATGAGGTCTAAACCGTTTGTATAACATCTACGTTATTATTGTTTTTGTCAGAACAATATTGCTAACTTTGTCGTTAATTCCACTTATAAACTCCCTACAAACTCCCTTTCCCTTCTGATGACATGATATTTTTCTACTGGCGCAAACACAAAATGTCTACGCAGCCCAATGCTGTGCTCACTATGGATTTCTTTTTTCATATCTGCATAAACTTAAACTACTTACTCAGCCAAATTCTTTATTACTTCTCAGTCTGTGAGTGTGTGAAAGAGAGTGTGTGTGAGAGGGACTGAAAGTGAATGTTGATTGCTGTTCTAATAATGCAAAGGACAAAGCAACTCCTACAAGGTGCTTTCGTTGAAATGTTTCCTCACGGACTTCGTGTGGATGTACACTATATAGCCAAAAGTTTGTGGACAGATGACCATCATATCCAAATGTGCTTTTTGGACATCCCATTCGAGATTTATAATAAGCTCCACTCTTCTGGGAAGGTTTTCCACTAGCTTTTGGAGCGTGGCTGTGGGGATTTGTGTTCATTCGGCTACAAGAGCGTTAGTGATGATGGGTGAGGAGGTCTGGGGTGCAGTCGGTGTTCCAGTTCATCCCAAAAGTGCACAGTAGGGCAGTGGTCAGGGCTCTGTGCAGGACACTCGAGTTCTTCCACTCCAATCTTGGCAAACCATGTCTTCATGGAGCTCGCCTTGTACACAGGGGCATTGTCATTGTCAACTTTGTGGTAACATTTTAGGGAAAAAACGTATATGGATGTGATTCCGCAAACATTCTGCAATATAGTGAAAGAAATATTCGAATAGTGATTGCAGTGTTCAAATTCCAATTCTTAAAATGATTAGCAGTGTATTCAAACTGCCATTCAATTATCCATACGCATACGCAAAAGAAAATGTTAAATTGCCCAACTACACACCGCAGAGGCACGTCTCAAGGTCTTGATTCGCTTAGCAAGCAGAAGAATACATAAGAATGTAATTTAAGGAAGTTAAACATCAGCTGGGGTGATTCAGTCATTCAGAAAACTTAAGGCTTGAAAAATGCGAGTTTATATGTCTCACTGTTTGTTTAAGCCTACGATGTAGTTTACAAAATACCAGCATTCAAATGGTAAAGTGGAATACCTTCTCACATGGACAGTTCAACCACACAGTACATTAAATAGTCAGATAGCAAACTTTCATTCATTGCTAGCTTGACTCTACAAAACAAGCAAACTTTGGGACTTCATTTTCAAAATGTCCAATTCACTGTCCCAACACAACCGAATCATTAATACACTTAAAGGAACATCTCAAACGTCTGTTTCTTAACCAGTCTTTCCAGAGTTTCTTTTTTTTTTTTTTACCCACTTTCAATGATGGGCAGTGGGAGTCAAATATGCCTGACCTCTTGAAATGCCAGTTACTTAGCAACAAACCATAACTGATTCGCAGTACTACAAGCACATGATGACTTGAAACTAATCTTCATTATGCGTTTTCATATACGAGTTAAGAACTAAAAGTAAAGTACTGAAGTTAAGTTGACATGTATCGTTTGAATTCACACAGGGCTTAATGCTCGCGATGATGAGATTTTCACGTTTTCTATTATATGAAGTTCCGCAGGTTTTCCTCGAAGGAGTCTCGGTTGGATGAGCACTGTAACAGTCACTGTGCAAGGCAAAGTTTCCCAGCACAGGAAAGTCTACAGGACAGGGGAGTTTATGCTTTTCTGTTTTTTTTTATTTTTTTGTAATACGACAGGCTGCATTTATTTTTTTTTGAGAGCGAGAGAGTTTTTGGTAGGTAGGAGGAAACTGGAGAACTCTGAGCAAACCCATGTGGACATGGGGAGAACATGCAAAACTTTGCACAGACAGAAACCCGAGCCTGGGGACCCAGGAACTCTAAGTAGGCATCCTGTGTTTATTGGGTTTACTTTTGATTTCTTTTCAAAACGTGCAAGGTGCTCAATTACACTGTTGTCCAGCTCACTGGAGAGCATGATAACAGTGCGGGAGAAGCACTTTTATAGCGGCACGTATTGACAGGCCCACAGGCTGCCATATGGTTAGTGATATGAAAAAAAATCAGAAGGCTGAGAGAAGACATACCCAGCGAGGATCTGGGAGGTGAGTGGAATACTGAGCAACAGAACAGCTCATAGATAACGCACAGACAGCGCAGAAGTGATAGATAACAAGGCTAGCAATCAAATGAGGGAACCCAACTGAAGCCACGGCATTCCAAATGGCTCCAAAAAGCATCAACTGTGAAGCATGAGCACACTCACCTCAGCTGTGAAGAAAGGAAAGGAGTTTATCACCTGCTTTAAAGAACTACAACCATATAGTCTCAAGTGGTTACTCAAAAGTGCACCTGAGGTGTGATATGTACCAGGTGAGAAGCAAAAAAGGGATTGATGGCCATATGACAACGGTATTTATTGCAAATACTCTGTCATAGCGTCACTTTGTTGAAAGTCTCGGCATGTGTGCAGAAGATAGCTAACTGATTCTCATTGCCGTTGGCAGTTAGGACGGGTGAAATAGAACTGCCTAATCCTGAGACTTCATTTAATTCCTATGCGCATGACAAACTTGCACTCCATCACAGTGTTGCCCTCTGCATCATCATACTCCCAGACTTGACTCTTCTTTTTCATGTTTCATGTCTCTTTCACTTCATGTGGACGTAAACTATATGGCCAAAAGTTTCTGGACACCTGATCATCAGACCCATACGTGCAAGTTGAACATTACCATCCCCTTTGTTATTATAATAAGCACCGCTCTTCTGGGAAGGCTTTCCTCTAGATTTTGGAGAGTGGCTGTGGGGATTTGTGTTCATTCATCTCCAAGAGCATTAGTGAGGTCAGGTACTGACATCAGGTGAGGAGGTCTGAGATTCAGTCATGGATCTATTCATCCCAAAGGTGTTCAGTGGGGTTGAGGTCAGGGCTCTGTGCAGGACATTTGAGCTCTTCCACACCAACCTTGGCAAACCATGCCTTCATGGACCTCGTTTTGTGCACAGGGACATCGTCATTGTTAGGGTCATTTAGTTTCACTGAAGGGAAATTGGAATGTTACAGCATATAAAACACATCCTAGACAATTGTGTGCTTCCAACTTTGCGACAACAGTTTGGGGAAGAACCACATATGAGTGTTAATGGTCAGATGTCCACAAATTTCAGCAATAAAATGGGCTAAACTAGCGAAATATGAAGCTTTTAATGGTCTAAACAACAAATCATTGGTCAGGAAATTAGCAAGAACTAAACAAATAAGGTATGAGATCAGGTCACTCAGCATGGGATAGCTTTTCCCTTTAATTTCTTTAAATGTTTAAGCCTTGTCGATAAATTTGCAGACAGCTTTTTGTTTTTATTTTATTTTTACTGTATTTTCATTTTATAAACTCAGACATGTGCTAGTTTGAATTTTACATCAAACATTTTAATCATTATCATCATTTCACATTTGTGTCCAAGAAGATATATAAGTGAATTTCCCTGTTTCTAGCTTGAATCTGTAAGATGTAATTAGGGCTGAACGATATGACAAA